>NW_008246077.1:533562-553904 GCF_000281045.1 Saprolegnia diclina VS20
AAGTCGACGGAGCTCCTCATCCGCAAGCTCCCGTTCCAGCGCCTCGTCCGCGAGATCGCCCAGGACTTCAAGACGGACTTGCGCTTCCAGGGCTCGGCTGTCCTCGCCCTCCAGGAAGCCGCTGAGGCGTACCTTGTCGGCCTCTTCGAAGACACCAACTTGTGCGCGATCCACGCCAAGCGTGTCACGATCATGCCCAAGGACATCCAGCTCGCCCGCCGCATCCGTGGCGAGCGCTCGTAAATGCGCTGCCTTGACTTAGTGTCTCCAACCTGGTGTTTTTCAACACCACCCTACGACTGAGAATTATTTATACCTCAAGCGCAGCATCATCCATCAGATACTTAAACAGCCCCAGCGATGGGAAACCGCTCCCGCAGCAAGCGGTACGAGATCAACGAGGCCCTTGAGGGTGCTTCGCTACCAAAGATCGGGGCCTACGATGTATCGTTGCCCACCGTCAAAGACCCACATGGCTACCTCGCCATGTACCTCGAGGATAAGAATGCCAAGTCCTGTGTGTCGCTGCACGACAAGCCGCCACCCCTGCCTCCGCCCCGCCAGTTCAAACCCTCTCTCGTCCAAACCCGCAGCTGGATCGACGACGAGGACAAGCATTGGCTCGACCGTAGTCTGAGCGTGATTGATGCCAAAGCGGTGCGTGCATGGCCGCTCCATGAGCCATAAGCACGAGCTCAGTATGTAGGTGCGCGCATGCGTGAGCGACCACCAGCGCATCAATAGTGAGCTGGTAGCGCTCCACGCCAAAGTGGCGGCGGCCCACGAAGCCCTCGCACGGGAGCAGGTACAGCGCAAGGAGCTGCTCGCTGCGATCGCGGGTGCGGAGGCACTCGCTCCGGTGTGCCACGACCGCGTACGACGCCAGCTCGTACCGCCTGCGTCACCAGTACTGCGAGTAGAGAGCCACGCACGAGACACAGCTTCGCGTGCTCGAGAACGCGATCGCGTCGACAGCCGCCGACAGTCGCAAGCAGCGGGCGCAGGTTGCTGCCGCCAAAGTGGCCCTGGAGGCCGTGCAGCAGCGCCTCCACGTACGAGATACATCTGCCGGCTATCGCAACGCGGAGTTCTGTCGGTAGAGCGGGCGCACGGCTGTGGCTGAGGAAGCCGCCATACGGGACGCGGTCCAGCACGAGCACGCTACAAGAGAAGCCGTGTCGGCGAGTGTCGCGGCCGCGATGCAGCGCATGGAGGTCGAGGCATTGCGGCGCGACGCCGCCTTGCGCGAGATCCAAACGCAATGCGACGACGAAGCCAAGGTGCGGTGGCGCAGCCCTGTCATCAGCGTCGGTGCTCAGCGTGTACTTACCATAGCGGCTGGCGCACCTCAAGCGGGAGGCCAAGGCGAGCGCGACGCGATGCCAAAGCGTCGCACAGTTCGTGTCGCAGTGCACGCGCGAGTACGCCGAGCGCGGCTTTGCACTTCCTCCGATCGAGCGCTGAAGATGAGGAGTTTGCACAAGCCTCCGAGCACAACCGTGCTGCATTCAACGCGGCGCGGCCACAGGCCAACGTAAGCCGCTACGACCCCGCCGCAGGGTGTCGACCCGCCTTTAGCAAGGAACGTCGTCGCTACTTGCGTAAAATCAACCAAATGAAACGTTGACACGCTCGACGGTGTGGGCTGTGTCAACGTCGCACCCAAGGTACGCTGCGGTGGAGACGAGGGTCGTGGCGCCTGTACAACCGATAGAGCAGCTGCAGCTGGTTGCAGCTCCAGGATGTTGCTACCGACACCTCGTGCGACGCCACAGGCATGTCCTTGATGACTGCGACGGTCAATGACTGTGGCGGATGAACACAACTCGGAACAACAAGGCGATGGTCAGCCGTTGCTCATTTGACACGAGATCCCAATAGCTCGAGCCCAGAGCGCCAGCAGTCCGTAGTTCTAGCGCTGTTTTTTTGGTTTCTCTAGTCGGTGGACGCAACAAGACGCACGCCACATCACGTGTACATTGTCGATTCGTGTCACGACGCGCCTGGGTTTGTGTGCATGGCGTTCGAGAGCATCGAGAGGCTCGTCTGGATGGCCATGGTGATGGCATAAAAATCATCGCGGTCCCGCAAGGAGCTGTCGAGGTGGCCGATGCGGTCGAGGGCCGCCAGCGCGACTTGCGTGTGCTTGATGGCGTGGACGACCGACCGGTTCTCAGTCCGCTACGCAACGCGTGACGACACGTGAGACTCGGCTAAAGGTTGTACCATGCTCGCAGCGTCTGCGTTGAAGAGGTGCGCGCGAAACCACTCGCACTCTTGGGCGGCGCTCCAGTTGTACGTCGGTCGGTTGCGCTTGTAGCGCAGCTCGTCGAGGAGGTACTCCATCTTGCGCGCAATCGCAAGCAGAATGGACGCCCGGCGAATCCGCGCCTTCTTGAACGGAAACGTGCCCGTCTCCAGGACCGCATTCAAGTCGTCTCGGCGCAGTGCGAGCGTGTCGACGTACGTCAACGTCCGCACCTCGTAGTGCCGGACGCCATGGTTGAGTACAAAGTCTTCGCCGACAAAATGGCCTTTCCCAAAGAGCCGTCCGAGTCGGGCGACGAGCCTACACCAGTCGACCCATATACCACCAACGGTCGTCGAACGACATACCCGCGGGAAATGATGTACAAGACGTCGGTCGCGTCGCCCATGTGGATCATGACCTCGTTGGGCGGGTACAGCATCGGCTCCAAGCGCTGCGTGATAGCAGTCACAAACCGAATGTGCTGGGACGTCGGGCCGCCGACAAAGAACGGGATCCGGTGGATCCATTCGCCCGACGTGTACACTTCAATCTCGCCGCGGAGGCCGGGCGAGAGCGTGTCGAGCGCGTGCGCAAAGTACTTGTGGTGCATTTGGTCGCGCATATGCAAGAAGTATTCTCGAAACATGATCTTCATCTCTTGCGGTAAGTCTTCTTTGGCCATGTACATGTTGAGATGGTCCTAAACACGAGAGGTTCGCCTTGCATTTTGGCGCCAAAAACCCGACCATTTTCTGGTTGAACTCGGTTGTGGCTTCGCTCAGACCCGAGACCAGACCACAAATGGAGCCAATGACTAGACATATATACACATCAGGTTGTCAACGCTCACACGATCGAGGACGCACTGAACGAGTAGCTGCCGCAGCCAATGATCATGCAGAGGATCGCAATCATGCGCTCGACCGAGGTGACGACCGACACGTCACCGTACCCGATCGTCCCGATCGTCATGACGGACCAATAGAGAGAGGCAATGTACTGCGTCGGGGGGGCGCTGCCGTTGATGCCGTACGCGACGGTCCAATCTTGAAGATTCCCAAACGCGTCGAGGTTGTGCTGAAACTGAGGCGTCGTGCCCCATACGCACGCGAGCCAGTGGGCGAGAACGAGGATGCCAAAGGTAAACGAAATGAGCTTGGAGAGTGCGATGGGAAAGTCGAGGCGCGCTTGCCAGCGCGCGACGATGCGGTTGGCGCGGAAGACGCGCATGAGCTTCATGATGCGAAGGATGCGAAGGATGCGCAGCACAACGAGGCGGTTCGAGGGCGCGGCCGTCGACGGTGCATCGGGATCAGTACTGCTCTTGTCGCTCGACGAGAGCGTCTCGAACGGGAAAATGGACGCAAAATCGATAAGGAACCAGCCTACGCACCGCTCCGTATCGACAGATCTCTCCATCGACGCGCGTACCTCGCAAGTAGTGCTGGGCCACGAGACCGTACTCGTCGATCACTGCGTTCGTCTCCTTGTCGACGTACGGCGTGGCAAAGTTGAAGAGCATGTCGAGGCAAAAGAAAACGTCGACGATATTGTTGAGCACCGAGAGCGCAGTCACGGACGTCTCGGTCACAAATGCAATCTCGTACGGCTATACAGACAATACCATTCACTGATAGAACGAGCAATAGATATAGTTGGCGTACGACGAGGAGCGCCGTGTAGAAGAGGAGAACGAGCATTAGAATGTCCCAGCGCCACCGAAACGGCGCCGTCGACTCCAAATACCGGTGAATGTGCCACCAGCGGGGCATCGCGTGGAGCTTCTTGAGCGTGCGACTGCGGTGCGACGCGCTTGGTAGCAAGTGCTTCTTGCCTTTTTGCCGAAGCTGCATCGCCGTCGCATCACCCGACGCGCGGCGCGTCACGTCCGATGCAAACACCTCGCGCATCGACACCTGCGTCGAGCGCCGCTTGTGCATTTCGTGGAGTGTCGGCGGCGCCTCCATGTTTTGCTTTTGCATCTATTGAGCGGCAGCATGAGCGCGCGGTGAGCTGACCATTCGCAACCTCGGCCTGGAGCGCGACAAAGCTCGTCAGCCGCACGTCGGCTTGGGACGTGAGCCCGGCCAGCTTCATCGAAATGCGGTGCCGCTAGTTTAGAGCACGTGACATAAGAACCGCCGCTGCGATCGGAGTGTACGTGGACAGGGCGCACGGCGTCGTCGTGGTGCCGGCCGCCCGACAGCTGCATTTGGCCGAGTCGATGCAAGTCGTTTCGTCGAGACCGGAATTCGTTTCAAGACACAAGTTGAAAAGACTCCACTCCAATGTATATACGTCATGGCAGAGCCTTTGACGCCGGCGCTGGTAAATGCAACATGAGCCGTCGTACTTGGTGAATCGACTACTGTATGGCATTACATCTATGGTGCGACGTGGTCCGAGAGGTGAGCGGGAGCTCACGGCGGCGGGTAGATGGACCAAAGCGCGATTTTCGCGTCCTTGCCGCTCGACGCCAACAGCTTGTTGTCGGCTGCAAATGCGACGCAGTAGACGCTCTCGGTGTGGAATTTGAGCGTTGCGAGCCGCCGACACGTCCGATTGTGGAAGATGCGGACCCTAGTACGATGACATATTGTCCATTTCTAAACAGACAAAGCGTCGACGATACATGTGGTCGCGTCCACCGGATGCAAAGATGCGGGCATCCTGGCGGCTCGCGAGCGCGTTGATGCCCTCCGACTTGGCCTTGTACACGACGCTGGCCTCGGTCGTCGCCCAGTCGAGGCGGTGCACGTCATGCGACGGACTTCCGAGGAGCGTCCCGAACGGCGTCGAGGCCATGCACACCACTAGACACGATGCATGCTATCACCGCACTCAACCAAAGAAAGCGTGTACGCGGCGACTCGGCGACCTTGTGGTGGGCGATCGGCGTGGCTGGCGCGCGTACATCGAAGCGTGCGACGAGTCCGCCTTCAAAGCTCGCGCAGGGATCGCCTTCGGTAGCTGTCGTGGAGGGCAGGACATCGAGTGCCATGCACATGCCTGGCATGGCAGCGTAGAATAGGCGCCGACATCAAGCACAGACTCGTACCCGACTGGAGCGCGGCGCCGTTGAAGCGCAATGCGGGTGCTTGATTGTCGGCGCGCAAGTCAAAGATGCCCAGCTAACATCGTTCATTACATCATGAGCACGTTGCATCGCCGTCTGTGGACGCGTACCGCTTGCGCGTCTTCGAGCGGCGACAGGATCGAGTGCGCGCCGAGGGCCTTGGCCTTGGTAAACGTATACGAACCGCACGCTAGCCGCTGGCGCGCGTGTACACCGCCGTTGGCAACGTCCCAGAGTATGAGAAAGCCGTCGCGGCCGTGGCTGAGGACGGCATCGCCCTGCATGCCCACGCATAAGATACCGGCCTTGGAGTGCGCCGAGATGGACGCAGCGGGTCGCCGGATCGAGAGATCCCAGAGCTTGAGGTTGCCGTCAGCAGCGCCGGATGCGAGGTACGTGGCGCCGCCCTGCTCAAGAAAGGCCACGCTGTTGACTGCGGCGGCGTGGCCTCGAAGGACGCCGATGGGGCTTGGCGATGGTGGTGCCATGCTTGCTGGAAATGATGAGCGCCGGATACCACGGCCTTTCCATCCGGAAGCGGTTCCACAGCAACGACGTTTCATCGGTCGGCGCGATGGCCGACATGAGCACGAGCCCGGCGACGTTGGCGAACGAGCGCCCGCCCGCGCGGTCCTTCCACCTGCCGCGACTGCCGGTACGTCCATGTCATGCGGCTCGATGTCATGGCTCATGCCATGCAACTAGTCCAAGACCGGGCGATTGGGCAGCGGCAAGGTTGGCGGCCAGCGACTCCTTGCGCTCACGCGTCTGCCTCTAGAGCTCGCTGGCGCATGACGTCTCTGCGCCCATTCCAGAATGCGACACATTGCAGGTGCGCCAAGCTGTTGACGGCGACGAGGCTCAGTCTATCGCTTGCATACTAGGACGGTACCGTGGCCAAATCGTCGGCGCGCAGCCATGGGAAGAGCCATCACGGGCTCTCGGGCAAGATCGTGCCACTGCGCGACCGGCTCGTGCGCCGCTCGTTCAACTCGATCGACGACGAAGGGCAGATGGTCATGCGCAAGAACAAGGAGTTTCTCAAGAGCAAAAAAGTGTACCAGCTCAACCAGCTCGACCGCTTCCATCGGCGCAAGGCCCACTTGCATCCAAACTCGAGCTTTCGCGCTGGCTGGGACATTTACATGATCTTTCTCCTCATGTGGACTTCGCTTGTCGTGGTAGAACCAATCTTATTCTTATTCCCTTGTGTGCACTTTTGTCGGTAGCCGTACCAAATTGCCTTTGTGACGACGGACGCCATCAACACGCTCTTCGTCCTCGACCGCATCGTCGATATCTCATTCTTCACCGACATGATCTTCAACTTTATGACACCGTACGTCGATAAGGAGACCAACCAGCTTGTCGAGGACCCGCCAATGATCATCTCACACTACCTGCGCGGTGCGTCATCAAATCATTCCGAGTCTGCAATATGTACATCTATTGTCCTCGGACTAGGATGGTTTGTCGCCGATTTCATCTCGATTCTACCGTTTGACTTTGCGGGCGCGGTGCGCTTCTTAAGCTTTAGCGCCTCCATAACGCCTTGGAGCTAGGTATTTGGTACGGACAACAGCGCCTCCAACTTCAAGACGCTCAAGATCATTCGCATCATTCGGCTCTTCCGCCTCGTCAAACTCGCACGCGTCTTTCGCGCGTCGCGCATCTACTCGCGCTGGGAAGCCATTCTCGGGTCCATGATTCGCAAGCCAACAAACCACCTGATAGATGCACTAGGTTCAAGTACACCAGCGTCAAGCTCGCCAAGTTTCTCAGCAGCGTGCTCATGCTTGCGCACTGGCTCGCGTGTCTTTGGGGGCTCACGCCGCAGCTCGAGGCGGTCGCGGACGGCGCTGAGAACTGGCAGTCGGCGTACCACATTGCGACGGCGGACGAGTCGACCAAGTACATTGTGTCGCTCTACTGGTCGGTCATGACGATCGGTACGGTCGGGTACGGCGACGTGCAGCCAAAGACGGACTTTGAGCGCGTCGTGTGCATCATGTGCATGCTCGCGGGCGGCGGCACGTATGCCTACAGTACGTCCTCGATTCGAGTCGAGTATGGACAACATTTGTCCACTTTAGTCATTGGTGCCGTGTGCGGTCTCGTGGCCGCGATGGACGAGTCTGAGACCGAGTTCAACCAGCAAATGGACCACCTCAACGTCTACATGAAGAAGGAGAAGGTGCCGCAAGCCATGAAGATCAAGCTCCGCGAGTACTTCTTACACAGCCGCGATCTGCTCCAGCACAAGTACTTTAGCCACGTGATCGCGACGCTCTCGCCGGGACTCCGCGGGCTCATTTCGGTCTACACCAACGGCGAGTGGACCAACAATGTCCACTTCTTCAACGGCGGCCCGTACGACGAACACGTCCGGTTCG
The DNA here is from genome assembly GCF_000281045.1 of Saprolegnia diclina VS20. NCBI lineage: Eukaryota > Oomycota > Saprolegniomycetes > Saprolegniales > Saprolegniaceae > Saprolegnia > Saprolegnia diclina. The sequence goes on from NW_008246077.1 coordinate 541,283, forward strand.
TCACGGCCATTACGCAAAAGCTGCGCGCCGAGCTCTTCCCGCCCAATGAAAACATCATCCACCACGGCGACCCGACCGACAAGATGTACATTGTCTCCAAAGGCATCGTCGCGCGCCTCGGTCGGGTGCTCGGGAAAGGCCGCTTCTTTGGCGAAGACGTCATCTTGTGCCACGGCGTGCGCAACTACATTGTTCGGACGCTCACGTACGTCGACGCGCACTCGCTCTCGCGCGACGACCTCGAAGCCGTGCTCGCCAACGGCCTCTTTCCGTTCAAAGCCAAGAAGATCCGAGTCGCCGCGGCGTTCCTCGCGCTGCGCCGGCTCATGCAGAGCATGCTCCACGAGCTCCGCGAAGTGCGGCGCACGCGCTTGATTCCGCGCGACGCCGAGCACGCGTGGATGCGCCGCAACCTCCTCGGCGACCCAGACGAGCTCGACGACGAGGTGCGGCGCCACTTGCAAGTCGCGATCGACCAGCTCCGCCGCGCGATGCGGCACTGCACCGACGTGATCGACGAAGGCCGCAAAGCCGCGGCATCCAATGCGTACATTGCCTTTTCTTGATATCTTGATACATTTGGCAGTGATGGCATGGTTATAGACCACTGGTCGCGGCGCACAACCGCGGCATTTCCATCGAGACGGCCCAGCATCTGCTTGGGAACGCGACGCGCCTTCTCGACGCGCTGCTGGCGGCCAAGTCGACGCCGCCAAACCCAACACACGTCTAGCGTGCACATACTGTCGTGCGGTTTCGTACCAATATATATATGTATATATATTTATTGAAGTCGGCTACGAACTGCGGGCCCGACGCAAGAGGCTGTCTATGTCGGTGGGAGCAAACGACCCTTTCGTAGCTTCTTCGGCAAACACAACGTCGGCTTCAAAGTAAATCGAGAGCGACCCGAGACAGTAGACGGGCTTGCCACTGACGCGATGGTTGCGCGGGTGTGGTACAAAGTCGATGCCAGCGTCCAGCGCCACCGACTCGAGCACATCGCGAATGTGCAGCACGTCTTGGGCGACCGGCGCTTTGTGCTGCGTTTGGCCGGCTGGCTGCTGCTTGCCGCCGAGGACGAGCGCCTTGTCGTACGTCGTCGCGAGCACGTCCAGCGACGGCAGCGTGCCACGCTCAACGCATTTCAGCAGCTGGAGACCCATGCAAAACTGGAGGCGGATCCGGTGGAGCTGCCAGAGCGGAGCAAAGAGCGTTTTCCAGCCGTGGAACCAGACGACCATCTCCGACACCATGGTCTTGCGGTCCTCGACTGTCGCGGCCCGCGCCTTCTCGACCCACCGCCGGAGTGCGTGCAGCCACTTGGAGAACACTTCGCCTTCGAGGAGAGCCACAAGCTGTCGGTCCGGAAGGAGGCCGTGCCATTGAAACGTCCACTGCAAAGGCGCGACGTCGTAGGTCGCGCCGGGCTCGACCGAGAGCTCTCGATTCAAGCACCGGAGCAGCTTGCGCGCAATCGTCTTGTGTGTGAAGATCGCAAAGTCTTCGGGCGTCCACACCTCCTTCCACGGCGAGAGCACGGTAAAGATGGACGCGTCGCGCGGGTGCCACTGCGCGAGCGCGCGGCTGAGCGTCTCTCGAATGAGCGGGAACAGCGGCTTGTCAAAGTCATCCTTGAGAAAGCGCGTGGACCACGGAAGAAGCCACTCGTGGAGATGGACCGGGTCGGTCTGGGGGTCCCACGACCGCACCGCGTGCTGCAGTTTGGGCAAAATACCGGCGACAAGCAAATGCGAGATACTCCGTGGATGCGCAAATGTATCGAGAAACGCAAAGAGCCGCAGGCACGGGCGACGCACGTCCCAGCGATGCAGCGCCGACGTCACATGCGGCACAAGGACGACCTCGCACACGTGCTGGTACAGCTTGTCGTGGCGCGTGTCGAGACTCGTCGCAAAGAGCCCGGCGTCTTGGGCCGTCGGCGTCGCCACGCAGGTCGTCAAGCAGTCCCGCACCCACGAGAAGCAACTCTGAAAGGCAAGCGCGCCGTCGTCCACGTCTTCGAGCGGATCCCACGTCAGAAGGAGCGACTTGAGAAGGGGCAGCCCGAGCGACGGCAAGACGTCGATGATGTGCTGCGACTCAAACTCGACCGGGTACTGCTGCCGGAGCCCCACAAGCGTGTCGGTAATGCGCTCGAGGCCATTTGGAGCGGACGCGCCGGCGATTTCCGCGTGCAAATTCTGCAGTGCCCGGTGAATCGCTGCCAAATTGGCTTGGGCGTCGGCGTCGGCGTCGTGCTTCTCAGACGTGGCCGACGCTGCGTGTTGAAGTACGGCAAGCCGCGACCGTTCGATGGTCATGCGCTGCCGACCGACTCGAATGGCGCCTTCGGCTTCGTTGACGATCGTTCGGAGGTTGTAGAGAAGCTCTTGGCCGAGCACGGGGGCCGCAAAGAGCGACTGCTTCTGCAGCTCCGAGAGCCCATTCTCGTACGTCATGACATCGGGACCGCGCATGTCGATGATCGTAGTCTTGGCCACGGGCGCATTGTCCTCGTCGTCCTCGAGGAACAGGTCCTTGGCCGATTTTCGCTTGCGCTTCTTCGGTGCGCCGAGCCGCTTGCGCCACGCGCCGTCGTCGGTTCCAAAGACCTGCTGCTTGCGCGCAACCTCTTCTTCGTCTTCGATCGTCTTGCCGTGCAGCTCGCGCTCGACCTGCTTGTTTTGCGCGAGCGACGACGCCTCTTTAAAGCCCGATGCGCCGAGACCGAGCTGGTTCGGGCGCGCTTTGACGGCGATCGGCACCGCAATACCTTGCTCGTCCTTACCCAGACGCCCTTTGAACCCCATCTTGGCCAGCATCTTCATACCAAACCCCTTGGTGTGTTTCTCCCACTTGCCCATGCTCGCCATGTTGGGTGGCGGCAGCTTGGGCTCTGGGACATGCTCTGGGACCGACAACGGCGCTGGGGCAGATGGCTCGATAGTGGCATGAACGGGAGAGGCCGCAGTGGCTTCCACAGTCTCGACGGAGGCGGTACGGAACATGGCCGCAAAGTCCGTGTTGGAAAAGCCCGATCGCTCGGTCGGCGCGTCCTTGGGCTCTTCGTCGTCCAATGGTGTAGCGTTGCTTTGCACGTTTGTGTGGCGACTCTCGGTGGCATCGGTCTCGTCGGGCCGCGACGCTGATGTGAACAGGGCCGCGAACGCTGCGTTCGAGAGACCACTGCGCGGCGCTGCTGCGGGCTCGTCCGTCGCTCGGGTAAAGCCCAGCCCCCGCGGCACTTCGTTTTCTTCATCGGGAGCGTCAGTCGTGTTGTCGGACGAGTCCTGTACTGAAGCGGGAGTGAACATCGCTGCAAAGCTTGTTGTGGAGTACCCGGGCGCTGGCTCGGTCGCGTCGGCCGCTGCTACGAAGCCAAGGCCTCCGCGCGACGGCTTTTGCGTTCCATCGTCGTCGCCCGGCGCTCGCTTGCGCCTCGGTCCGCGAAGCATCGCGGCCACGTCGGCGTTCGAGCGTCCATTGCCGGCCATCGTCGCTTCGGCCCTCACACAAAAAACGTGGCTTTTTGTATTTCTCACCCGATGTGGGATTTTCAAAATAGTGTGGTTAGTATATAGTGTAGCAGTGTCCACCCTTTATTTTATTGGTACCAGCATGGAGTCGCCGATGGGAAGCAAGCTCCCTCATACAACAATCACGATAGGTAGGCAATACTTGAGCGGCGCCCTGTCAGTAGTTCCATGCTTATTCACTCGACGTCATTTCACTCGACACGCGAGATCGGACGCTGAATAGTGTGCGGGGTACACGCATTCTCATTGTACACTATTTAGAGAAAGATCAAGGCGGTGTCGGGTCACAGTATTTCCATCTTTTGCTCTCGATACAAGAACGATATGTTCTTGTAAAGAGGATTAAATTTGTATTTTGGGATTGGTTGGTTTGGTCCTGCTGGTCATTTCACCAACCAAAGCCAAGTGACAACGATGGCCCGGAAGCGCAAGCTGCAACGTATCCAGGAGGTCGGCGCCGAAGTCGAGGCCGCGATCCTCGAGAAGGGCGAGGCCACCAAGCTGCAGACGTACGACGATGAGCACCTCTTCGCCGTCGATACGGCTGGCTCCAAGGCCAAGAAGGCTAAGAAGGAGAAGGAGCCGGGCGTCTGGTCGAGCAAGGTCGTGCCGGCCAAGGCCAAGGTCATCGAAGAGAAGATCAAGAAGATCGCCGCCAAGCCGCAGCCCAAGGTACGCGCTATTGTCAGCACGACAATGGTCTCTCATGCGATCCAAATAGAAGCAGGCAAAGGCGTCGACGATGGAAAACTTGTGGGGCAACGATGGTGCTGCCATCACGACGACCGCCGCCGAGCGCGCGCTCGACCCGTACGTTGCACCGGCCCTCATCAAGAAGAAGGCGGTACGATCATTGAAAAGCCATGCCGAGCGAGATGCTGATCGACGCAACTTAGGCCCTTGTGCGCAAGGCGTCGACCAAGTACAAGATCAAGCCCGTTGAGGTCGCGGCCGCTGGTCAGTCGTACCACCCCGAGTTCGAGAGCCATCAGGACGTGCTCGCCGAGGCCGTTGCCAAGAAGCTCGAGAAGCAGGCGCAGCGCGAAGCCGACCGCGCGCGGATCAAGAAGGGTCTCTCGGAGGAAACCATGGCGTTCATCAACGACAAGGACTCGGTACGACACACAACCTAGCACGTCCTTTGCTCATAGCAACGCACATAGGACGACGAAGACGCGTCCGAGAACGACGACGACAACAACTCGGACGACGAGACGGCCGAGGGCGGCCGCAAGCTCAAGGTCCACGAGAAGTTTACGCGCAGCGAACGCAACCGACAAGCCCGTCACAAGAAGCTCACCAAGGAGATTGAAACGCGCAAGTCGGAGAAGAAGCTGCTCAAGCAGATCAATACGTACGCCTCTTGCTGCTCTCTGATGGATCGCTGACCCAGTACACCAACGTAGCGTCAACTCGATCACGGGCGAGCTCAACAAGAAGGACAAGCTCGCGCGCAAGCAAAAGGAAATCAAGAAATTTTTGCTCGAGAAGAAGCTCGAGGAAGAGCCCGAGATCCTCATGGGCGGCAAGAAGCAGTAGGAATCTCGTGATGGAATGAGGACGACGATATTGATGGCTCTGTGTGTAGGAAGCTCAACCGTGACACGCTCGTGACGCTGACCGAAGACCTCAGCGGCAACCTGCGCACGCTCAAGCCCAAGGGCTCGGTGCTCCAGGACCGCTTCGACTCGATGCTGAAGCGGAATATGATCGAGATTGGCAAGCCCAAGAAGAAGTCCCAGAAAGCGACCAAGTTTGTCCCCAAGCACAAGTACCGCAACGACGACGAAATCTAAGCGCGTTAGAAGAAGACTATGTATTTGCACAAATTTCAGCCGAGTCAACATTCGCGTGAGTGGCATCGTGAGCCAAAGACCGACTCGTACTCTCTTGCAAAGACGAGAGAGCGCGATCACCGACAGCATGCATCAACCACTGTCCTGAAGTACGATCTGGTCGTTAACCCAGCTCGGCATCAGCCCAACTGCCTGGGTCGCATGGGCGGATCGAGATGACGTGGACGATAATACTTTGTGCCCTTGCAAATTATTATCACCTGGACCAAGAAAAGGAGAAATTTGTATCTTGCGGCTCCTACATTCGTGAACTACGACAGTCGCAACCGTATTGTTGCTACTATCTTTAGTCCGCTGCAAAGTTGCGGACGAGCCGAGCGCCGATGAGCGACTTTAGCCGCATCACGATGCCTGATTCCGCGCCGCGCCGCGTACGCTTGGCCAACAAGTTGTCTGTCAACCTGGCGACAATACTCTACGTAGAGCTTCAAGCACGGGCAGTCGCGGCGCGTCGTTGAGGTGTCGTTCAACGAGTACCACATGCGCAAGAACGAAATTCTGACGAAAATTCACAACCGGTAGTCTCGCTTTGGAGTCCAGATGTGATAACCGACGTGTCTAGATTGCTCTGGCTGTCGTCGGCAGCGATCCTCTTTGGCTCGATCGAGCTTGTGCTCTACATCGTGCAACTTGCGGGATCATGCTTCGCGTCTCACCGAAGCTATTAGATCATCAAGTACAAACTGCTCGAGAGCAACGTTCTGTACCGAAAGCCGTGCCTCGGTGTGCCTCTCTACTCGATCTACATGGTGTACTGGGCCGCTTGCGCCGTACGTCGATTTTGTATCAAGCAAGTATCAATCATATGCGGCTATGTCCTAGGTTGTGAGTGCACACGGCTTGCACCTCTACAACGGGTGGCGCAAGCAGCTCGAGTGCGGCACCAACGCCGTCATGCACTGCCGCGTCTTTGAAATACTGAGCGCTGCGTGGACAGCCATCGGTATATATGTTACACTATCGCAATCGCATTGTCTAATTGGACGACGACGTAGCGTTTTGGCTTCTCGTGAGCAAGTTTTATGTCTTTGGCTTCCTCGACCTCAGCGTGCTTGGCGCCAACGCCCAAAACATCGAGTATGCAGTCGCGACGGGCACCGTCTCGGTACGCGCCAATTCTGTGATGGAGTTGGACCACTTGTCAGTAGGTGCATTTGCTCGTCTGCCCGTGGCTCCTCCGCACGATCCACTCGAAGACGACGCAGATCGACGACCTCTTTGCGTTCGTAGCAGATACTTCACACCCCACAAACCACCAAATGTCATTGTAGGTCGGAATTTCTGGGAAAAACCCGAATCAAGCACGTCGATGTGGCCCCGATGGTCGACCGACTCGACGATATTGCGTCCGTGCCCCCCCGCGGCGCCCACGACAACGACAGCGAGGCTGACGACGACGACCACCATAGTACTGAGGAGAAACCCGACAAACGTTCTTCGGTACGATGCCTAATTTGTGTCATTTTTGTTCAAGGAGCGACGTGTAGGAGCACGCGCCGAGTGAAGACGCCCATGTCGATGCGCCGTTGGCCGAGTTTACACTGGACATGAAGCGGACCATGAAGAAGGCAGCGTTTTGGGACCTCTGGAAGGCGACGGACGTGGCGTACGCACTACTATCGACCGCGTATCAGATACCAGTGCTCAGGAAATATGTAGCGGGTCGTTTTCGTGCAACTTTAAAAATGCGCACGCCCCCACGATGGCCGAGATCAAGGCGCATTTGACCAAGCACGGCTTCCACGTCGCGTCCCAAAATGAATCCAAAGACGTACTCGAAGTCTACTTGTACGCACACGCAAATGGCGCTGAGACGCCGTTCGTCGCGGAGTTTGTGTTTGTCTACTCGCGCCAATTCTTCCAGTCGACGTTCAAGTGCAAAGTACACTGCCACAAGCGATCCCGTCGACAAGAATATCTCATCCACTTCGCTCTGTCTTCTGTAGGACAAGGCCGCGGCGGCCGAGTTTGTCAAGCATTTTCAACTACAAGAGCTCATGGAAACCTTCGACTAAACACCTCCAATCGACCAGCATTGTATCAATGTATCAATTTATCAATGGACGCGGACCCATTTCGCGATGCTGTCGTTGCTACTTTTGATGACCTCTGACCATAGACAGTGCCCATGCTAGCATCATGTCGGAAAGAAGGTACTCAGAGTAGTTGTACAACTTGTATTTTAGGACAGTTGCATAATTTTCTATTGTAAATTGGTGTTAACACGTGCTGGTGTCACGGGTAGACGGTGTCGAGAGCGAGAAAGAGTCGACGAAAGGCCACGTCGACCTGGACGCCATCGAGCCCTTCCTCTGTAAACGGGTCTTCCAGCGCTTTCTCCACGTTGAAGATGCCAATCATGGTCACGCTCGTCATCGCACTCAGCAGTAGCGCAAACGCAAAGCTCGTGTGGCCGTCGCCCGACGCGATAATATAAACGTAGTACGGACCGTAAAAGCACGGCAAGAGCAAGATGATGAGGCGCGTGAACGACCGCGTCGCTTGCGGCGTCCGGTACAGCTTGATGTTGCAGAGCCGCTCGAAGCGCGCTTGCAGAAACCAGTGGTACTGGTTCAGTCGCGACGCTTCGTTGGGCGGAAGGCCGAGGCTCTTCATGGTCTCGACCTGGAAATGCAGCTGCCGGAACGCCACCATCATGCGCTGGTAGAGCGTGTCGACCTGCGCGTTGTAGTGGAGAGCCTCGGCCGCGCCGCTCTGCGTAAAGCGGTGCCGGCCGCGCGTGAACGTGGGCATGACGAGAAACGTGTAGAGGTCCGTGAGGAGACCGCGGAGGAGCAGCTTGGCGCGCGCGTTGTGCTCGGTCGGCAGCGCGTCCCGGCCGTTGTTGCCCCAGTTCCAGACGGTGTTGGCGAGGAGGATGTTGGACGCGATCGCTTTCACTACCATAGACAGCCATTCATCATGAGCCACCTATATCGATACACACAAAGGCGCGTACTCTCGGCGATCGCGTCCAGGGCGTTCTCTCTGCGCGTAAACGCCTGGCGGATCTGCATGATCATGGGCGAGACGACGGCAAAGGTCACGAGGATCCACGAGAGGTTGGCGCTAAAGTGCTGCGGCACGCCGCTGCTGTCGATCGGCATGTAGTAGTAGTACGCAATGGGCGCGGCAAGCGAGACGAGGAAGACGAGGAGCGTGTCAAAGTTGACGAGATGCGACCAAAAGATGACGGCGGCCGCGTACCAGTCGAGGAGCGAGTCGCGGCAGTGGGTGCGAAAGCTCGTGTCGCGATGGATCGTGACGGCCGTGGCCTTGAGCGGGCCCGTTGGTGGCTTGTCGGCGCCTGGGTCGACGATCGTCACGTAGAAGTCCGGCGACATGCTGGTAAAGGCGTCGTGGACGAGCGGGTCAGTCGCCCAGTCGTTGGTGCTGGCGTCGCGGCTCATGACGTTCTGCATTTGACGCGCCACCAACCACGTTGTCACGGCGGTGCGATTTGAACTCTGCAAACCGACTCGGTACGCGCGCGTGTCGCAACTGCGCTCGCGATGCGGCATCCTTGGTACTTCGCATCCGGATATGCTTTTTGGAGTTGAAGTGCAAAGTGGCGTGTCGCTCCAATCGGAGACGATGGTGGGATCTGACGCCTTTGTTGGCACGATGGCGTTGCGGGTCAAAGGGTTCGTGGCGTCACCGCGGCCACATCTATCGGCGGCGCATGAAACACAGCAGTATCCTGGCGTCGAACCGCAAGAGTTTTCGGTTGTGTTGCTCTGGACGCGACCGATGGTTTCGCAATCGAGAGCTTGTCCAGTAGCCTCACCACCGCAAAGACCTCGAATAAGGCGAGTTGCGTCATATTAGTTTAGCAATCGAGCTTGGCGACTCCTGGCTTTTGTCAAAAGATAAGTTTGCGACGTTGCACGCGTCCAAGACTCTCGCAAGTCGCCTCACCATATCCCATCGCTTTCCAGTGCGATCATGCCGGTTCATCGAAGGTTGCTGCTCCGTCCGGCGGAATTGCGTTCACAACATCCGTGTTCAGGTGTGTTCTCAGCAGCAGTGAAAGCCGTGGACCTTGCTGTTTTGCGTCGCAAGCAATCGTACAGATGCAAGTTTGTTGGGGCACCATCCAAAACGAAGCTGCCTTCGCTCCCATTTCAAAGTGCATCGACTGTCGTGGTGCACACATAATAGAATCGTTCTCTATTAGTGGTTAGTGGTGATGATGCTGTCACGGTCGACGCCAACGCTTGCGCTGCTGAAGGTACTCGACGATCGCGGGGTGCTGGCGCTTGGTGCCTGCGACCATAGCGGCAGAGGTGTCGGCGACGTGCGGTCGAAGGGTCCAGAGGTACGTAAGCACACGCACGTGTCCATGCTCCATGGCCAAGGCCACTGCTCGCTGGACGCAGTCGTCGGTCAGGCGGTCGCCTAGAAGACGCACGACGTCTTCGTGCCCGTGTTGTGCAGCGAGCAAGCAGGCGGTGTCGACGCTCGTTGTTGGTACATGCGCCAATAGGAAGCTTACGGCTTTAGCGTGGCCGAAGCGCGCTGCGGTCTCGAGCGTCCGCGGCCCGAGGCCCGGTACGTTTGTTTCGATAAAGAATCCCAGAAGGTCCAAGCTGCCTTGGCTCGCTGCAATATCAAACACGATGGGCGAAAACCCGGCGTAGTCGTGCGTCCGAAGGAACGAGAGGATGTGCAGATGACCGCTGCGCGTGATGCGAGCGACCGCGCCAGGGTCCCAGACACCAAGGCCGTGCATGTGCAAGTACTCGGCGATGGCCAAGTGCCCTTGCTCGCAGGCCCAGATGAGCGCGCCGGCACTGTTGCCGCGGACACCAGCCTCGTGCAGGAAGCGCACGACCGAGTAATGACCACGGTACGCGGCGCGCGCCATCATATCAGGGTGGAACCCGTCGCAGTGCTTCGCAAAGAAGTAGGCGAGCACGGGGAGCTGCTCGTACTTGGCGGCAAGGCTCCAGTGCGTCCGGTTGACTTGAACGCGGCGCGATGTATGGAGATATGCAATCAGTGGCAGGTGGCCGTATACGAGCGCATACTGGAAGAGGCGCCCAGGTACTCGACACTGGCACAGACGAGGCAAGCCGTCATGCCCGGCCGAGTCGAACCAGGTGCGAAAGCGCGCGTCAAATGCAGCAAACGCCATGCGATCGCGGGCCTGGTCGGGGAGGATGGCGTAGAGCAGACGCACGAGAGGGAGCACGTCATAGCTCAAGCCATCTTGGTAGGCGAAGACGAGCTGTAGTAGTTCCAGGCACCGCAACGCTGCCTCGGCCATTTGACCAAGAAAGTCAGCGACCAGATGATTGCTGATAAAAGGAACAAGTGTGAAGGCCGACGAAGGATCGATACTGCCGTTTGGCACATAGAGTACTGGCGTCCTCTGTAGTCAAGCACAACACATTAGGAGGTAGATGGGTTTGCGAGGTGGCTCGAATCTTTCTCTATACAGCTAGAGATAGCGGTGGGTGGTGCTGTACGCTCGAACGCCGGAGCACCAGCAACCATCCGATCCAAACGTAGACCAGATGTTTCTCGGATTATCCGGATGGAGGAGGAGCAACTTCAACAACAATTTCGAGGTGGTTTTGAGGGTCGTCCGAGAGATCGTCCCAGCTTGGACCGCCATGCCATTGCATCGTAGCCTAGGGCCATGAGCATTGATCTTGCACTGCTTGTTATTCGAGTCGCACCGATAGCCGTCGGATAGATCGTGGCGGACTGACACCGCAACGACGTAGCGAACAAGTGCCACCGAAAGTTCTTTGTCGCTCGTCAGTCATACAGTACCGGTAGGTCGACATTAGCGAGGACATCCTTTGAAGATCGTATAAGCTTACACCACAAAGATGGTGCAGTTGTGACACCACGAGTGAACCAAAGACGAAGCGTCTCTTGTCCCCGTCGCATGAGCTCCATCGGTCGCCTAGCTTGCTCTCGCGACAAGTGCACGCAAGCCAGCATCTTCAGACGAAGGAGATGGTGTCGCCAGCACCATCAAGGCATGAACCTGGAGGTAGCACAGAGCCAAAACGTAGCAATATAAAATTGACAAAGGCGACCATCGAGACTCGTTGCGTGACTACTTACTTAGCCCTGTGGCAGCGTCCTTGCAGTGTCTCTCGCAACGATGCAGCAACACGCACGGTGTCGCTGGAGCGACTTGACTTGGTGGGAAACGTTGTTTTTGGGGCAAACCTCAGCGGATGCCCAGTGAAGAATGTGTGTTTTGTGACAAACGCTTGAAATACGTGGAAATACGACATTTGAGCTTGATGCAGTTCCACGGCAGCACGACGACGAGCCGGGACTGGACCGACGACCCGCTCCTCCGCGACGCCTTCGCCTCGGCGCCCGAGCACTATATCGAGATCCATGAGCCGTCGACCAACAGCTCCTCGTGCAAGGTGGCCATCAACTCCAAGGCGTCCTTACGTGGCCACTGCCACGACGCGCTCCTCGACTGGTACGCGGCCGCCGTCATCTTTTGGTCGCATCTCGTCAACTTTGACACGCTCCTCGTCTTCCTCGTCTCGCTTGCCGCGCCCATTGCATACTACTACTACATGCCGATCGACAGCAGCGGCGTGCCGCAGCACTTTAGCGCCAACCTCTCGTGGATCCTCGTGACCTTTGCCGTCGTCTCGCCCATGATCATGCAGATCCGCCAGGCGTTTACGCGCAGAGAGAACGCCCTGGACGCGATCGCCGAGAGTACGCGCCTTTGTGTGTATCGATATAGGTGGCTCATGATGAATGGCTGTCTATGGTAGTGAAAGCGATCGCGTCCAACATCCTCCTCGCCAACACCGTCTGGAACTGGGGCAACAACGGCCGGGACGCGCTGCCGACCGAGCACAACGCGCGCGCCAAGCTGCTCCTCCGCGGTCTCCTCACGGACCTCTACACGTTTCTCGTCATGCCCACGTTCACGCGCGGCCGGCACCGCTTTACGCAGAGCGGCGCGGCCGAGGCTCTCCACTACAACGCGCAGGTCGACACGCTCTACCAGCGCATGATGGTGGCGTTCCGGCAGCTGCATTTCCAGGTCGAGACCATGAAGAGCCTCGGCCTTCCGCCCAACGAAGCGTCGCGACTGAACCAGTACCACTGGTTTCTGCAAGCGCGCTTCGAGCGGCTCTGCAACATCAAGCTGTACCGGACGCCGCAAGCGACGCGGTCGTTCACGCGCCTCATCATCTTGCTCTTGCCGTGCTTTTACGGTCCGTACTACGT
>NW_008246077.1:554122-585824 GCF_000281045.1 Saprolegnia diclina VS20
TATACATGACAACGAATTGGGTATTTCCATGGGGTATTTCTACTTGCGTTTGTCGGAAAAATCGAAAGTTGTGGTGGCTGCCATGCAATTCGGTGTTCGAATTTCGTGGATTACGCGCATCTTCCAAGTTCGGTGCAATGGCGTGCTTCCGGCAACATCATTTGTGAGATTGCTGGTCTTCGTACATTCGTTGGATCTTGCTGACGACGCTATGTCGCTGTTAGCTCTAGGTCACATGACCACTTTAACTCGGGACGCGCGGCTTTACCACCGCAAAGCTGCAGCAGCACCAGAGATTCGAGATGCACGCACTTGAAGTTCAAACGGCATTTCAAAGCCCCGTCGTGCAGCTCCGTCTTGCGCAAGAGCCTATCATGAGGGTATCTTGGCGAAACCAAGTGGTACCATTCGACGCGGCCATCGTTGTCGTCCCACGCAGTCTACAGGCTGCTGCTCCATGCATGGACGTACCTTGTCCATTCTACCGCTTGCAAGCGTCAGAAAATTCTGGGTCTGGAGGTTAACATGTGTGGAGGACAAGTGTTAATTAAATAGTCGTCATAAGTTGAGAGTGTCTAGGGCCATGTTGGCCATAAAATAGGAATGCAGAGAATTTGTCTAGAGAAGGAGGAGACGGCGAGACGGTTTCTTGGCCAAGAGGCGTTTGCAGCCGCGCGGTTTCCGGAGCTCGTTGGCGCGGTGGAGCGAGTACAGCATCGTCGCTTTGTGGAGCATGCTCGAGACGACCTTGGACGTGAGAATGCGGAGGGGCGGCAGCGGCTTTGTCTGCCGCAACGATCGTTGGCGCACGAGCTTGGGCACAACCGCCGTCACTGGCGTCGTCACGACCGGCGTCAGGTGCGTGAGCGTATCCAGGTCCGTCTCCAGTTCGTGCATGCGAGCTTTAAAGTAGCTCGTGCGCGCATGGAGTGTTCGAATGACGGTCTCGTGGACGTCCTTCTCCTCCTCGAGACGGTGTCGGTGGGTCAAAAGCGTCGCGACGTCGCGCAAAAGCTTGGCGTTGTGGAGTTCGAGCTGCGTGCAGCGCTCGTGGTGCGTCGCCTGGAGGTGCAAGAGGCGGTAGTCCAAGTCGATGCGCGCCATGTTTGCAAGGAGCGTCTCTGAGGACGCCACTAGAGCCTTGGCCTCGGCATCGTTTGCGCGCTGGGTGAGGACCGCGACGTGCGCCTCGTTGGCCGCTTGGAGCTCGCGGATCGTGGCGTGTGCCGCGTCCCGCTCGGCCGTGAGCACTTTGATGCTCTCGAGGGCGGCAGCGAGGTCGCGCTGGAGCTGGCGCGTCTGGGCCGAGAGTGCAAGATACAATGTGTTGGCTGCGCTTTGTGTCGTGTCGACGGTCAGTGCTGGCCGCACCTTGGCTTCCAGGATCGGTGATGCCGTCGTGAGGAGCGTAGTCGGGCTCAGCGAGAACTCCTTCTTGACAAACCACGGGGTGTCCACGGCGACCACGACGGGCGGCGCGACCATGGTGATGTGAAAGGAATTCTGAACTGCACATCTCGTCGTTCGACAGTCGAGCGGTCGGGCGAGTGTGTCTGGAGCGTCACCGCCCACCCAATAATACGTGCGACTTCAATCAAATCTCAATACCGACGACGGTGATTCGCTGTCGGCAATTGCCGATTACCTACACGAGAGCGACGCCGTGGTTCTCTGATTCACACCCAGCAACCTAACAAAGCTATACGTGATTGTGTCTTGTTGGCGGCACTGGCTTGTCCGCGACAGCACTGTCCAGCGATCCACCCTGCGAAGCGCGCGCGGCAAGCTACTTGTTGCATAGAACCGAGCCGCCACAGGAGGATAAGTACAGCTAGTGCTGCATTACACCGGCACCTGATCGGTCGTGCGCAATGAACTGTCAAGCTTGGTGTCGCAAGACCGCACTCCACGCTCTCCTGGTTGGTTCGAGGCGATCGCAGACGCCACGAAGATTCGAGCAACAGCAACTTCGCAAGTGCAAACTCACGTGTGGAAGTGCAAAGTCAAATGTGGCCACCATCTCGTTGATGGCCACACCAAATTCGAACGATCGCCGTGCAAGCGCCACTTGGTCGATGGTTGATTTCGAGAGAGCAGTTCTGGACAGCACACGTCGCCATATCGGTTCATTGCCTTGCGCTCACGTTCGTCGACCGCGCTGCAGAGATGAATTCATTGTGGCGCGCCTACCCACTAACACTATTTAAACGCATATCGTGCGAAAGTACACGGTACTTGACTCCAAAAGATCGAGCTGCGTGCTGACGTGCGCGCGCTCGTCTTGCGATGCACAACACACTGCAAACTGCGCAGCGTAGGCAAGTTAGTGAGCATGGCGTTGGTTGCATTACCGTGGCCACCGTGCCGCAGTCCCGTCGTGCACGATCTAAAGATTGTTACACTATTTCCTGTCGATTTTTGTTGGCCAATCCGGCGCCGCGACGGTCCGAAAGGTCGCGTCGGTTTCGCGATCAAGTCGCGCCATGTCGGACTCGTCGCACTGAAGATCCAGTTGCGATTTCAAAGGCATGGACGACGACGGCCGAGGCGTGCACCAAGCGCTTTGGGACGCCGCCGCGCAGCTGAGTCCGCGCCGGGCGCCAGACGATGACGCCGTCGCGACGACCACGCTACCCTTCTACGAGCACGTGCCACCTGCCGAGGCGCTCCGGCGACTCTTCGTCTGGTTTCGGTCGCCGACCGATCGTGACGGCATGAGCCGAGATGCGTTCAACCGGCTGCGTTGCGCAGTGCACAGCGCCGAGGTGACCCAAGAGCAGTGGACGCTGGCGATGCGCGCGCTCGGCAACAATCACAATGCGTTTGTGACCGAGGCCGAGTTCAAGGAGCTCTTTGGTCCACCGCCGTTCTTTGGTCCAACGGCGTCGTCGACGCACTTACCGCCGCAGCTGCTTCTCGTGCAAGAGGTGACGCGCATGGAGGCGTTCGTGCACTTTCTAAAGCACCTCTTTGAACGGTACGCGACCGACGGCGTCACCATGACGTTCGAGAATCTCAAATCGCTGCGACGCCAAGCCGGCATCGCCACGCCGCTCGATGTGGCGACGTGGGAGTCGCTCTGTAAGCGCGTGCAGGCACCGCTCGAGTCGATGAACTGGATGCAGTTTGCGTCCGCGTGGCACATCAACTTGCATACTAACAAGCGCGAGGGCCCGCGGGGCTTTTGCTACCCGCACGTCCACCCGAGCGACGCCGTTCACGCGTGTGTCGCCGACGAGAAGGTGCAACTGCACTTTAGCAAGCACGATGTGGTGTCGCGCGAGACGTTGCATCAGCTCTTGGAGGCCACGTCCAAGCCCGAGACGTCGTCGTTTTCGCTGCTCAAAAAGAGAAAAAAATCGAGTAAAAGAGCCATGACCGACGACGAATGGTGCGCCATGCTCGAGAATCTGCAAGCCGCCGAATACCCGCTCCACGACGAAACCAACAAGAACGCCATCGAGTTGCATCCGCAGCGCCGGGTCAAAGACGTACGCTTGCCGACCAAGCCCCACGACACGATCATCCACACGGCCAACAACCTTATGATGTACGAGATTGCCTTTGACGAGCTCGGACCGATTGGGCTCCAAGTGCAAAGTGACTTTTTCGGCCAGTGCATGGCGATCCGCGCCATTGACGGTCAAGCCAAGAAGCACGCGCTCATCCAGCTCAACGATATCGTGGCGTGCGTCGACGGTCGTATGACCATCTATGCGCCCGCTTCGTCTGAGGCCGACGAGGCGACGCGCCAGAGTGAAATGCAAGCCATGTTCGATACCCACGGTACGGAGATGACATATATGTAAGGACACTAGCACACAGGGTTATGTGTAGGCAGCAGCAGCCAGCGCATCGTGTTTTTGCGCCAAGAAGTCTATTACAACAACCTGCAAGCCACCGACGGCATCCGCGTCGTGCTTCAGACATACGCCGCGCTTGAGAAAGGCGACACGTTCACAGTACGACTACCACCCGGGTATACGCCGGTCGATCCACGCAGCAAGCGGTTGCGCATCGAGTTCGAGTCCCAATTGCAGTACGAGCTTGTACCCGAAGCCAGCGTCGAGGAGGGCATTGTCACGATTACGCTGACAGGACCGAAAGGTCTGGCTTCCCACTCGTATATGACCATGGTACTGCATGGGATCGTATGCCCGCAGTCGGTCGTCGCGGGGCCCGGTGACATCTCCCACGTCGATGGCGCGACAGTCGTCAAGCTCTATGCGGACTGGACGCCATGGCAGCGCCTCGTCACCGACGCGTTTGCCACCAAGCCGCTGCGCATCGACGAAAGTCGCTTCTCCGACCCGTCGTTGACGCCCAAGACTCTGAGCGTCGACCAAGGGGACTCGGGGATCACGCTCACGTCGGACTTTTACGGCCAGTGCGCGGTTGTTGCGAGCATCTCGCCGCTCAAAGGCATCACAACCATCTTGCCCGAAGACGTGCTGAGCTGCGTGAGCTACACCAATGCGGACGGCGTCGTCGAGCGCGTGAGCTTGATCAAGCCATTTGCGCTCTCGTCGTCGGACGCGACGCGGCACTTCAAGTACGTCGAGAGCGTGCTGCAGGAACGCGCCTCCTCCCAGACACCGTACACGCTCCAGTTTTTGCGCCTCCACTCGTTCTACGTGCAGAACGGACTCAAGACGACGCTGACGTTCGATGCGCTCACGCGATTGGAGGCGAACGCAGTGATTGCCATCGAGATGCCCAACTCGGATTGGCGCGCACCGGACTTTGATGCAATGTCGGCCATCTTTGTCAAGCCAGAGGGACTCAACGTCGCGCGCATGCACTGGGACGCCGGCGCCCACTATTTTGAAGTGACGCTCGGTGAGTGTGCGTTGGAAGTAGGGACGCAGCTCGTGCTCGAACTCGTTGGCGTCCAAGGACCCGCCGAGCGCACGGCAGGGCCATCGGAAATCACGTTTGTGGGAGCAAACCGCATGCGGCTCGAGCTCCACGAGCATTGGCACTCGTTTCTTGGCGGCTGGAGCGGCATTGCAAGCGATCAGCTCGTCAACGTGCTTGCGACGCTCGAGACGACGCCGCTTGATCTCTGGACCGTCCTCGAGTACTCGCACCTGCTCTTCCGCATGTATGCCGACAAGGCGACATCGCACATGACGCTCGCTCGCACCAACGTCCTCCGCGCCGCAGTGTTTGGGCCTGGTAACGATATGGACGAAGAGACGTGGCTTCGTGCGTGTCGCCGGGTCCACGCCGCCCCTCGCAAGGGCTTGGACGAGAAGCAGTTTGCTGTTGCTCTCTTGCAGCTCCTCGGTGACAAGGTGTCGCCCAACGACATTCAGCGTATCTACGTGTTTGTGCACTCGGTTGAGAAGCTCTTTTGCACGGCGCTCGACCTCTTTGAGCCAGCGCACGTGATGGAGCTACACGAACCCAGCATGCGCGCGCTCCACCGCGCCGTGTTCCAGCACCTTCCGTTCCGGACGTTCCAAGACAAGTTGTGGCGCCTCGGGTCGCAAGGGCGCTGGTCCTTGGACGCGTTTGGCCGGGGCTTTTACCAGGCGCAGCGCGACGGCATGGACCCTGTCGCAGCGTGGGTCAAATTGCACTACGCGTCGGCACTCTTTGATCAGTTTGCGCGCATGAGGTATTGAAACTTTTGGTTGATAGATTGATAGTAACCAAGGGAGGTAGTGAAATGCAGCGCGACAACTGGCGCGACATGCTCAAAGCGCGCAAGTCGGACATCATTTTGGACGAAGACTTGTGGACGAGTCTCTGCGCGTCGGTCGTCGGCAACCACGTGACGCCGTCGCGGGGGCTCACAAAAGGCGGGTTTGTCCAAGCGTACCACTCGAACGTGCTCGGGCCCGTGCGTGATGCGATGGTCGACTGGAACTACATTCAAGCGTACAGCATCGAGCCCACGGCCCACCAGCGCAGCATTAGCGGTACGTACACTCAACTCGCTGCAACCGATGCGATGGCATCGCGTAGACGCCGTCGAGGCGCAGTCGGCGGTCGCGCCCGAGAAGCTTCGCGTCAACGACATTGCGACCAAAGCGCTCGAGGCGCTAGTGAGCACGGACGATATCGCCGAGGAAGCGATCAAGCTCAACATTGACTTCAAGCGTACCGATGTGGTCGAAGAGCGCGTGATCAAGTTCAAAGAAGATGCTCTCACAACAAACTTTGCGTCGTATGCGGTGCGTCGTGACGCGTCATTGAGCATGCACGTGTGACGCGCTTCGTAGGCGGCGCGCGATCGGGGCTTCTTACATGTCCGCGTCAAGAGTGTCTGCGAACTACGCAAGGACGACGATGACGACGGAGAGGACATGGACGACGACGACATGAACACGACACTCGACGAGTACTATGTCGTCATGTACACCATCTCCTCGGACGAGTGGCGCAACGAGTTCAAGCCCGTCGTGCGCACGTGGGCCGATTGGCGCCAACACATTGGCGCGACGCTCAAACGCAAAGCGCTCGAGCTATTGCGGGGCCAGCGCAAGGAGCCGTATGTGTGCGGTCCCCACGAGCTGTGGGACTTTGCCGAGTCACAGGCGCTGGCGGCCGAGTACGCGACCAAGGCAACCGAGTTTCTCGAGCAAACCGAAGGTAAACGGCTCTGCAACTGTCGAGGTGGTCACCCCATACAATGCTAGTCGATGACGCGCTGCGTGACGACATGACGCAGCTCTGCGAGCGGTTCAACCCGTACTCGCCCCTCCTCGCGCCAAAACCACCGCCAGGTACACAAGCATATTGTCTGTCAGCGTACCAATCCCCGCGACCTGTCAACAGAACCGGTTGGCAAGAAGGCACGCAAGGCACCAACGGCCGTCCCCACCGCCCCGGCCGTCGACTTGAAAGCAGGACGCGCCGTGTCCCGTCTCGTCACCGAGGTGAGCCGAAGTACGCACCATGTACAGGTCGTCTCATGGTGCTACGACTAGGACGCCTCGAGCGCAGGCGTTCTTCGGTTCCCCGAAGATGCCTTTCGCCTGTTCGTCGACCGCGAGCAGAGAGCCCCCCGGCAGTCGCACGTTGTTGTCAAGCTCTTCAAGCGCACCAAGTCGGGGCAGAACAAGGCTGCGATCGATGCGCTCAACGTGAAGTCGCGCGAGCTTACGCGCGCCGAGCGCTCCGAGCGTGTGATTCGCGCGCTCTTGCTCAAAACGAAGCTCCACCTCACGCACCGCATTCACGCCAACCTCGGGTCCATTAACAGCGAGATCCAGCTCGAGCTCTCCAAGTTCAAGCGCAAGGAGAAGGATCTTGCTGAGCTCCAAGCGCGGATCCACACGCTGCGCGACGACGTGCATGCACTCGAGTTGCAGCAGCCAACGGCCGCATCCACCAACAACGTTGCACCGGCCTCCCTGATTGGACAGGTCGCTCTGCCGCTCGATGAACTCTTTAGTATTCTGTACAACGACAGCCTCGAGACGGATGACCTCGTCATGCTACTGGACACCGACCGCCATGTCGCGGGCAAAATGCTGCTGCAATTTCAGTTTCAAGCCAGCGCGCCGTGGTGCCGCCCGTCCAACCAAGACGCGCCGCCGCCACCCTTGCGACTCGCGACCGACGGCACGCTCGACTACCCGTCGGAAGCGCCGCTCCACGTCGAGTGGGCCACGAGCGACGAAGCCAATGTCGCCAAGCGCGACACACTCTGCCTCGTGCGTGAGACCGAGCGCCAAAAGCTTGTGCTCAACGCGCCGTTCTTTTTATTTTACTGGAACACGGATATCGGTGACGGGCAGTGGGACTGCTTCCAATCAAGCCTCAAGCTCTACTCGGGCCCGGCGGTTGACAAGGCGCGCGTCATTCAAATGACGCCACCGTCGGGTAACGACAAGGCGCAGCGCGGCACACTTTTACTGCCGTCGTCGCGCGACCTCTCGCTGCCACCGGGCACGTACCGTCTCGTGCTCATGCGCCAAGAAGAGGATGGCGGCCGGAAGTTTCGCTCCGTGCTCGGCGTGAGCCCATGCTTGCACGTCTTTGTGGGCGTCAACAGCGTCCACACGGTCTTTGGCACGACGCCGTTTGTTGATGTCAAGACGGTCCGGTGCGCCATGGCGATCGTCGACAACGCCACTGACAATGCCATCGCGAGCACACTACCGGCGTTGAACGCGACTGAGCCGTGGCTGCGCGCCGCAAGCTACGAGATCGAGCTTGTCAACGCCATCGCAATGCTGCGCACGCAAATTGAGTCGTTGCAGACGCAGCTGCAGTCGCAAGAATCGCACCCGGCTCCGATCCTCGAGGTACAGGACGTGACTGATTGTTGTATGATATTGAACTGTCGCAGGCTATGCAAATGGAAGTCGAGGCCTATACCAACCGTGTCGACGCGCTGGAGAAGCTGCAAGACCAAGGCATTGATGCGATCCGCGACCAAGAACGCCAAGTGTGCGACGACTTGCAGCGCTGCGAGGACCAACTGGCGGTATGTCATCGTGACAGGTCCGAAATGTAACGCCTCTCGAACGGCGTAGCAATGCGAAGCACACAAACGCGCGGTGGTTGCGGCGGGGAACGAGCCGGACGCCGACGTGAGCAAGACGATGCAAGGACTGCAAGCCAACATTGACGATCTCAACGAGACCAAAACGACGCTGGCTATGGTTGTGGCAGAATATTTGCGGCGTCAAGAACCTCCCGCGGCAGTCGTGGCCGCAGGTTCTGGCGCAGAGACGCCGGTCTTTACGTACAGCTCGTACATGCGCGTCGACTGCCTCCTGCAGGGCGAGGCGGCACAGCTGCCGCATTCCCAGAGCACTACAGTGCACGATTACGTGATCGTATTGCCCCAAGTGGTGGTCGAAACCGCCGACAAACTCCGCGTCAAAGTATACCATCCATTGTCAACACTCGAACGCTTATATTTGGCGACGCATAGATTCTGGGCAAGCTCCAGTCGATGAACGTGGAGCGATCGCAGCACGTGCGGGACCAGATCCAGATCGAGCTTCAGATTTTGCTGCGCATCGTCGAGATTTCGAATGCGTGGCTCCTCTCGCGCATCTTCTCGACGCGCGAGTGGTACTCGCTGTACGGACAGCTTGCGCAGCTGCGCTGGCTCTACATCTTTGAGGAGTGCTATCCCGTCTTCCAGAAAGCCCCGAGCGAAGTCCGGCTGCTCTTCCCCTTCATTTTGCAAGAGCTCGCCGACGAACTTCAGTCGCGCAGCCACGAGCTCGAATTGGCACTGCCAACGCGCGTGGTCAATGCCACGCTATCCTTGCGCGAGGTGCGTCTGCTGTATCAATTGATAGTTTTCGAGCGTCTTGTAGGTACCGGTCACTAACTTTACCCCGGCGGGGGGCGACGTGCAGGGTCGCATCGATGGCTCGGTGGCGTCTTTTGTAGGCCTCGACCCTAACTGGCGCAGCTGGACAAACTACCTTCGGCGCTTCTTTGGTCTTGATCCATGCCTCGGGGGCATGTACATTGCCAAGTACATCCGGCGAGGCGGCGAGGTCGGGAACGCCCGCGGCGAGCTCGGTCGCGTCGGGCCATTTGCGATCAACGTTGATGCGGACGAAGCTCAATTGTGGTTCCTTGCGCCTGAGAAGCGGCTCTTGTACACGGAAATGGCCTTCCACCTTGGCGTCACGGCGCTCAAGTACTTTGTGGCGCTTCTCAACTTGTCGTTCAACGTCAACTTTGTCGCCAACCTCGTCGCGTCGTCGAGTTGGTTTAGCCACTCTACGGAGGTTCTCAAGGCGATGAAGGCCGACTGCACCGCCGCGCTCGCCAACGTCCTCTCGTTTGTGTCGGTCGTCATTGGCTGGTTCGACTATGTGTTTTCGTACATCCTCAACTACATCATGGTCGAGCTCAATTTCTTCGACAAATATGTTGGCTGCGGGCAGGGCTACATCCTCCTCCTCATTTGGGTGCTCATGTGGCTCGCAACGCTCTTCCTTTACATTGTGATCCAAGAAGACGTGCTCGTCAAGGTCCAAAAGATCAGCTACTATCTCCCGTTCAACGTTGGCCGGGTCGGCGAAGATCGACTCGAACAACTCGGTGCGCTTCTCGTGAGCCCTGTCTTGATTGTCATCAAGGTCCTCGTGCTTTTCATTGCAAAGCAGTGGCACGCGTACTCGGAGCAAGCGTCGACCGGGTCGCTCTTCAGCCTCACGCGCTACAGCACGAGTGGCGTCGCGTGCCCGGCCATGGAGGTCAACTACGCGTTTCAGGTAGTCTCGGCCGTGCTCTTGGGTGGCTTCTTTTACTTTCTGCTGCCTCTCCTTGTGCTCGATATTTACAGCTGGAAGCCGCCGACCGACTTGGCCAAGGACGCGGACCGACTCGCATTGTCGCACCGCGGGGGTCGCCACGGGATTTGGGCGGCGGTCGCCAACAACGTCAACTTGGTCGAACCACCAACGTCGTGGCCACGCCGGTGCTGCTGCCACCCGTTCCAGCTGTTTTGGTTCGCGGGGCGTGGGAAGCGACTCTTTCGGGACTACCGGCGCTACGACTTTTACAAGCTCACGCTCAAGTACGGTTTTGTCGGCATTTGGTTTGTCATCCTCTACATCTACTCGGTTCTCATGCTCCAAGCGGTCGCGCGCGCGCTCGGCGCCGTCTTTGGGTGGCGCGGCCGGGCTGACTACATGTACGACAAGCCGCATTTACGGCCGTATGGGACATCGCACCTCGACCGGATCTGCTGTCGCTTCAATTGGTACTGGCGTCGGTCGTGGGTGGTGCAAAAGGTCCTCCAGCCCATGTACAACTGCGCCTTGGTAACAATCGGCGCGTGGACGACGGGGGAGTGGACCACCTACGACATTGAGGAGCGGGCCAAAAACTGTTTCCCGATGGAGCCCAACAACGAAATCAAGCAGCTGCAAATGATGTCGCTGCACGGCAAGGTATTGTCACGATAGCAATCTTGTCCTTGTATCGATGAATCTATGATGTAGGTCAACAGTCTGATTTGGCTGCCATTTCCCGTCATTGGTTTCCTGGCGTACGTCTCGGACATTCTCAATCGCGGACCGATTTTGAGTTACCTTCTTAACCGCATGGTACTGTCGATAAACTCGGAACGACGCTAAGTGCCATGGTATTAGTTTCTCCAAGTCGACAAGCCTGCGAACGAGCGGGATCCGAGTGTGCGCTGGAAGATCCATCGGTGGATGCCCGAGTGCGTCGCAGGCAAGCGCGTCCGCTGCGGTGTCGTCGACGACAAGACCGTGTGCCTGCCCGACACATGCTTTTACACGACATTGGCCAAGTGGGGCAGCTCGGTCTTGGAGCTCGCGATGGTCGTTGCGCTCATCGCCGAGCCGCTCCAGAACCCAAATGGCGCAGCCAACAGCGCCACGATGAAGTGGAAGGCGCAAGTGGCCCTCCTCGCTGCGACGATCGCACCGCTTATCGAACTCAACCAACAGGCCCTCAAGTCGTACAAAAAATTCCTCGAGCTGCGCGACACGATGCAAAGCACTCTCGTGTCCGAGGGAAAATCGCTGGCGCAGCAGCAAGCTGGCCGAGTTGGTGCGCCGATCGAGATGGCGTCGGCGGCCAACGCCGAAGTCCAAACGCTTTTGGGCACCAACGACGAGAACGATGGCAACAGCAGCGACGAGGCAGAGAGCGACGACGAGAACGATGACGATGACGGCAGCAAAGACCTCATCGTGCTCACGGCGACGCCCGAGACGAGCTTTGTCATCCAGAGCGACCAACTCGACGAAGGCGAAGGCGTCATCACGGTCAATTGGCGTGTGAATGCGTCCCGGCGCTTCCACGCGTTTGACGCGATCGGCATGTTTCCGAAGCGCTCGCTGGCCGACACGCTCGTGAAGCGCACAATGGACGAGTGTCTGTGCTACCGGCTCGTGTCGGAGCTCCGCGTCGAGCCGTTTGGGTGGCGCCCGACCACAAACGCTCATGGCAACGAACTCTCAAGTGGCGTGCACTCGACCAAGATGCTCCAGCACGCGCTCTTTTTGGATAAAGTCACGCAACACGAGATCGGCGAGCTCTCGCGCAAGTCGATACACCAGCGCAAGGCGTCGCTCGTGCCCGCGCCCGACTCGGTCGATGCGATCGACGCCGTCTTGGACGCAGCGCCGGACGCCGTCAACCTCGACCGCGCGACCTTTGTGCTGGAAAACACGCTGGCTTCGGGCACCATTGAGCCGTACGGGAAGCAAATGTCCGAGATGTTCCACGACGAGATGCACGAGGTGACTTTGCGTCGTCCAAAAACGTCAAAGTACCACGTGTGCTCTGTAGAAACAAGCGGCCTTTCGCACGCTCAGCGTCGACGACGCCGACGACCACAAAGCCGGTGGCTCAAAGGACGCGCGCGACACGCGGGTAGGCCATAAAATGGGGTTGTGTCCATAAATGACGTGGCACGTCGTATGCGTAGCGCGTGAGTGGCCAGGTCAAGTTTCGACCGGCCAATAGCAACGAGCACGACGACCACCCGCAGCACGAAGATTACGTCTTTGGCAACAGCGCTGGCATCTTCCCATGCAAGTATGGGCTCGAACGCTACGAGTTCTTTTACCTCAAGTACACGGGGCACCACACTGCGCACTCGACGACGACGCCCTTGTACGAGGTCGTGGTCGACTCGAGCCGCGACAACGACGCCAAAGACCGCAATGATCCGATCGTCGAGACGCGGCGCGGCGACTACGAGCCGCTGGTCAAGTTTACGTCCAACGCCATCTCGATCGGAACATTCGACCTGTTCATTCGGCTCACGAGCGACACGCCGCTTGTGTGGGCCAACCAAGCGGTCAATTTGACGTGGGAGATCTTTGGCGTCAACTACCGCGTCCTCTCGCATCCACGCAACCGCAACTGCATTGCGTTTTTCAAAGTCCGTGATATCCACAACACCCGCATGTGTGCCAAGGTCGACATTGTGCCCCCGTCGGCGTTCCTCGAGCCGCACGGCGGCGGCCCCGTTTCGGGGCGCATGCTCGTCTTTACGCCGAGCGAGCCCGGCATGTACGAGATTCGGTTTCTCTTCAACTACTTCCACGAAGCCAAGTTGCACCGGCGCTGCCAGGTCTTTGGCCAGCTCGAAGAGCAAATGCAGCTCCAGCGCATCAAGTACCTCTTCCAGCGCCGCGACCTCGCGCGCACGCTGAGCCTCCTCCAGCAACAAACACTGAGCGCATGGACGCAAGCGCTAGTCTACACGTACGCATGGTTGCATCCTGTCTTGAGCTACCTCCTCGACAAGCCCGTGCCCGACTCGGTCGTCAACAACCCGGGCCTCTTTACGCGCTACATGGTACGTGAAGCCGCGGGCCAATTGGCGCTGCTCGCCGAGACGGACCATTCGCAGCTGCAAGGATGCCTCACGCAGCTGCTCTCGCCGCTCCGGTCGCGCTCGTTCATTGCGTTCTTTGGTGATGCTTTCAACGGGAGCGAGGAGATGCGGACGCACGCGTCCACAATCGAGTTTGTGTCGCCCAGTGACGCGACCCGCGACGTCTTTTTGGATGCCAAGACGAGAAGCATTGCGCGGTGGCCCGCTGCGGTGACCGTCTCGCCCGAGATTTGGCTTCTACATGACGACAAGGTGCTGCTGGATGCGGGCCCGGACAACTTTGAAGCCCTCGCGCTCGAGTACCTCAGTCGTCCGCTGCTGCCGGGCCGCGTCGACATTCTCGATGAGCTGATTCTCGACAACCGCGCGCTTCTTACGACCGCCAAGCTAGTACGTGGCGGCATGTGCTCTAAGATCTTGGACAAGTATCGTGATTAGGTGGTCGAGAGCGTCGCGACCGCAGCGTGTGGCTTGTACGAGCCTGCGATCGCAAGCGTCGTCCAAAGCTTCCTCAAGCAAGCCAAGCAAGCGGAAAAGCTCGGGCTCTTCCAAGACCTCGCGGTAGCATTTCAAAACAAAGTGCAATCTCATGACGTGGCATCCCCAGGTGCCGCTGCAAGACGAGAGCCGCAACCATATCCAGCGCCTCATCCGCGCGCTCTTTGAGACGCACAGCCGGTCTGGCGACCGCTTTGTGGGCTGGGACACTGACGCTGCGCGCCCCCAATTGGGGTTGGATGTGCTCCAGCACCAAGCTCTGCGGGCGTGGCTCAAGCCCAAGTGCGTCCAAGGCATCGTCAAAGTGCTCAAGCGCCGCTTTGCACTGCTCACAGCCTCGAACAGCGCGGTGGCGCTGCAGCTCGTACGTGCGACAGCGACCAAGTTCGGATGCCGCCGCCCCACCGTTCCTCTCGTGTCCACCGCCGCCGTCGGGTTGCGCAGGCGCACCGGTGCGTCGCTCGACCGACGACGCGGAATAAGATTCTCACATGTGACTAGGCAAATCGGTCGTCTACTTTCTCCGTGAGGCCGAAACGAACGAAGCGACACTGCCGACACATGCGTCGTAGAGCTTCCATGTATCATCATTGCGTGTCGATAAGAATCACTGTTTTCATGTGCCCACGAATTGAGTGACAGCTAGAGCGCAGTGTCTTCCGAACAACGCGCCGACTCGTGGTCGAGTGCGGGCGGGTCCCACGTCGTGCGCTCATTGACGTGGTCGATGTAGAAGCAACGGCCCTTGGCGTCAATCGCCGAGTCCCACCCTGGTGGCAGCGCTGGGGCATTAGCCTCGAGTTCAACACGGGCCTTGGCGACAAACGCCAGTAGCCGACTGCGGTGCGCCGCCCCATCCGACGACAGTGGGCGCTACAACGTCCGTTGCATGAGATAGCACGACAGGTGGAAGAGGACCTTTGGGGCTGCACATGCTTTGCGTGGGTTGGGGGATGGGGACCTACGCCTTACCGTACAGCGCCAAATGAAAAGTTGCATCGACCTACAGCAGCCGATTGCGCTTGGCTTTGGCTTGCGGTGGCCGGGGAGAGACCTGTGCGCGGTATTTGTTCGCAAAGGACAGCGTCAAACCGACGATGTACCACGTTGTGTTTACGGGTCTCGGGGTGCATGGCGGGAAAGTCGGTGCGCGGACTGCCCGCAATGAGTCGTGCCGTGGTCTAAAGGACAGCGCTATAGAGTTCCATCGCATCGCTACGTCGCATGAACCTTGGCTTTGTACTCTTCAATGTGCTGGTTCATATACGCGAGGCGTTGGGCGTGGTCCCGGAACTGCTTGCGCTCTCGGTACGGACTCGTCTTCCAGCGTACATCACTACGCGACCATTTTAGCGCCCAAGCGATGCAAGAGACAGACATGACGCTGTCCTGGTCGAAGGCCGGCGGGAACCCTAGTAGACTCATCGTTGGGCTCGAACCAAGAGGGGTGCAGCGGCGTACGTGGTGGCGGCGGCACGTAGGGTGAAATCTCCTTGGGGGGTTCTACACGTCTCTGCCATTTACATGCAAGGCGCAAGAGATGCAATTACGACGCGGCGACACAATGTGCGACGTCGTCGTCGGGTGGTACGTCGTCTTGGCAATGACCGCTTGGAAACGCTTGAGCTCCATCGCTGTCTGCTCCTTTCCGCCGGCATTGCGCTCGTCAAAGCCGCCAATGCATCGTCGATTCACTCGGTACATGCTGTGAAATGCCCAAGTCTCGTAGTACGCTTCTCGATTCAACTAAAATTAGCCAACGACAAGTGTGCGCTACGTTCTAAACTCCGAACAAGAGATAGTTGATGCGCCCGGCCAACCACGTGCTCCAAGAGGCCACGTACACGGACGTGTATGTTCATGGCCACGACGTACCAGGTGGCATCTCTGCTGTCGAAGCTGCATGGTACGCATTGTACAGTTAGTCCCTCAACTACAAACCATTCTGGTGTAGGACGCGGCTCTTACAGCGGCACCGGCACCTCTACTTTGACGTAATGGCGCCGCTCTCACAGTACAGTCCCGACGACAAGCGGCCGTTGTACTACTCGCCGACGCAGCTTACCACCGCAGCCGCCACCATTGAAGCCCGCACTGAGCACGTCGTCGCGCTTCAGCACCAGCTTTTGCTTGATTGGCATAAGGGCGCCACCTTCTTCCAGGCCGCGTGGAGAGGTTTTGTCGCACGGCGCATCACGCGTCGCCAGCGCTTTCTGCTCAAAATCGAGCGGGTTGACCACCTATACTTTGTTGCGTTTCACCGCCGCCGCCTCGCGCTAGCGCGTCGGGAGCGACGGGTTCGAAAGGCCGCTGCGCACATCAAGGTGCGCTCTTGCCGTAGAGGTCGCCTGCGCTGAGGATGAGCATGCTAGTGTCTGGCACGGCGGGCCCATGAACGAGCGGCGATCGTGCAGCGCAGTGTCCGACTCTACCTCTTCAAGTGCGAACGCTGGCGCGCCGCCGCTACGCTCGTGCGCTGGTACCGCCTCGTCTCCCGTCGCGCCAAGCTACGTGCGTGCGCACGGCGGCTGCAGCGGTTTGTCCACTGGAAACGACGCGAAGAGCAGCTCAACGAGCTCGCCGCCGTGGCCGTGGCCGCGCGACGCCAGCATATTGAGGCCAAGCAAGCCGCGTACTTTGCGTTGCAGCCCGACCACGTCATTGTGCACCGCCTCGTCATGGCGCGCAAGCAAGACATCTACCGCGCCTTGCACCCGCAGCAAGCGTTGAACCAGCGACTTCATTCAAGTGGCGAGATGAGCGTCGCGCCATTGCGGCTTCCGATGGCCTCGAACGCCATGCTCGCCAAAGCCTCAGTGGCCCGGTCCAAGCTGCGATGAGCATGCGTCGCGCCGGGTCAACTCTATCTGTGCATCTAGTTAGTCGATAAGCGCCATCGAGACGAAGGCGGACGGTTCGAAAAAAGCTTCGAATTTTGCGATCTGACCGGTTTGTCCGGATGATGACCTCGTTGGCGGTTTCTCAAGCGGTCGATGGAGTACAGCGAGGTGGACGGGCTCGACGAGCCGCTTTTGGCGACCAACGAGGCCGGCGCGCCGTTCGCTGCCAGCGTGCGCAGCTTCAGCTTTTGCGGCGGCGCCGCCGTCGGCGCGGCCTTTCCGTCCAACCGCGTCACGACGTCCAAGTACACGCTCGTCAGCTTTGCGCCCAAGTTTCTTGCGCAGACGTTTACAAAGATGACAAACATCTACTTCCTCTTCATCTGCATCCTGGAGATGACGCCGGGCATCTCGACATCCGGCGGCATCCCGACGACCGCGCTGCCGCTCCTAGTCGTCATTGCCATTGACGCCTTCTTCCAGGTCGTCGAAGACTACGCGCGACATGTCGACGACGACGTGGCCAACCACCGGGTGGCGCACCGGTTACTCTCGACGGGCGCTTACGAGTCAACTACATGGCAAGAGCTCCGCGTCGGCGACATTGTGCGCATCTTAAACGGGTCCATCGCGCCGGCCGACGTCATTCTACTGCAAGTCGAGTACGGCGTCGACGAAGCGCCACGGCACTACAGCTACGTCGAGACGTCGAGCTTGGACGGCGAGACGAACTTGAAGATCCGCGAGGCGCTGCCCGAGACGCACGGCCGGTCACTGCACCGGCTCGAAGGCGTGGTCCAGTGCGACCAGCCCAACGCCTCGGTCAACTCGTTTAGCGGCCAGCTGCATTTCGCCGATCGCTTGGCGTCGACGCCGCTCCAAGCCACGAACGTTCTCTTGCGGGGCTGCATCTTGCGCAACACGCCGGCGGTCGTCGGCCTTGTCTTTGCCACCGGTCACGACACCAAAGTGCTCCAGTGCGCGCGGGCGTGTCCCAACAAGCGCAGCTTTGTTGAGAGCCAAGTCAACCGCGAACTCTGGTGCATGGTCATGCTCCTCTTGGCGAGCTGCGGCGCGGCCGCAACGATCTCGACCTTCTTCGACTGCCTCGAGCTCCCGCGCGCGTGGTACATGCGTCTGGAGGCGCCGCCGTCGATCGCGGTGGCGTTTTGCCAGTCGTTTCTGCGCTTCTTTCTTTTGCTCTCGAACGTCGTGCCCATCTCTTTGGTAGTCACGCTCAACATGGTCAAGTCGCTGCAAGCGTCGCTCATGGAACGCGACCGCCACCTCCGCGATCCCTCAAACAGCGCGCCGTGCCGGGTCAAGACCATGGCGCTCAACGAAGACCTCGGGCAAGTTTCGCACATTGTCACGGACAAAACTGGGACGCTTACGCGAAACGTCATGGTCTTCCGCGCCTGTTCGGTCAACGGCGTCCTCTACGGCGGCAAGGCTGCCCCCAATGTATCCAAGTGGATGGCTTTTGCCGATGCACACTTTGACACTTGCCTCGGCGCCGGCGATGGTCCGCTGTGTACATTCTTATTGCACCTCGCGCTCTCCCACTCGGTGCTGGCGACACGTCCCGCCGACTTGAGCGAGCTCGTGGCCGCGGCCGCGTCGCCGGACGAGCAGGCGCTTCTGGCCATGGCGTATGCCTATGGCTACCGCTTTCTTGGACGGCAACCCGGCAAAGCGACCGTCCAAGTACCGGGCCACGGCCCCGTGACGTTTGACGTGCTCCACGTGCTCGAGTTTTCCAGCGCTCGCAAGCGCATGTCGGTCGTCATTCGCAACCCGCTGCGCGACAACGCGATTCAATTGCTGGTCAAAGGCGCCGACAACGTGCTATTGCCGCGCGCCGTTGCGTCACCGACCACAAACCTGCACCTACAGGCCATGGCGCGCGACGGCCTCCGGACGCTCGTGATTGCACAGCGCACGTTGCCACCGGCGCTCTACGCAGACTGGGAGAGGCGGTACGCGATTGCTGTACGGGATGTGGCACACGTGCAAGCCAAGGCCAAGCAGCAGCCCAATGCAATTGATGCGCTCATGGACGAGCTCGAAACGGACCTTGATGTGCTGGGCGCGACCGGCATTGAAGACGGACTCCAGGCGTACGTGCCGGCGACGATCGAAAAGCTACGCCTCGCAGGAATCAAGATATGGATGCTCACGGGCGACCACGTGGATACCGCGCTCAACGTGGCCCGGGCGTGCAATTTACTCAAGAATACCACGAGCCAGCTCTTATTGCTGCAGTGCGCGACGCCGACCGAGTGCTTTCGGGAGCTCCGAGGCCTCCAGAGCCGCATGCAACCGCGCACCAAGTACGCGCTCGTGGTCGACGGCGACGCCTTGTACCATGTGATGAACCTCCCGTCGGCGCACGATGCGTTCGCGGATGTTGTCCGCGCCTGCGAAGTCGTCCTCGCGTGTCGTACGTCGCCCATGCAAAAGGCGCAGGTCGTCGAGCTTGTCCAGGTCTGCTTCCATAGCCACTTGGATGGATAGATGACGCGTGATTGTAGGGACTCTTGGCGGGGACCCCGGGGCGCGTGTTGGCGATCGGCGACGGCGCCAACGACGTGGCCATGATCCAGTGCGCGCATATCGGCGTCGGCATCTGCGGCCAAGAAGGGCTCCAGGCCGCCAACGTCAGCGACTATGCGATCGCGCAGTTTTCGCTCTTGCTCCGGCTCCTCTTTGTACACGGCCGCCTCAATTACCAGCGCACGACGTTCCTCGTGCGCTATGTTTTTTACAAAAACATCATTTTGGTACAGACTAAATGGACGAATGAACGGGCTAAAGTTGGTCATCTTGTCGAATAGGTCATGTCGGAGTTTTGGTACAGCCTCGTGAGCGGCGTCTCGGGCCAGAAATTCTACAACGAAGTCGCTGTCGACAGCTTCAACACGCTCTACACCGCACTGCCCATCGTGCTCTTTGCCATCATGGACAAGGTACCCGAATCTTGTCCTATGTCTAGACCATTTGACATAGGACTTGCCGTCCTGGATGTGTGAAAGCGTACCTGGCTTGTACTCGATTGGCATTGGCAATGGCCTCTTTCGCCGCCGGTACAGTCCATCCATTCCATGGAGGTCGACGAGCATATGGACGTGTAGGATGATTTGGACGTGGATCCTCTCGGGCGTCTTCGAGTCGCTCGTCATTTGCATGGTCGCTGTGCTTACCATGAGCAGTTGCGACTCGTTGGGGCGGCCGTTTGGCATGTGGGAGTCGGGTGCTCTTGTCTTTACCCAGATTGTGCTCGTCGTCAACTACAAGGTAGCTACACGAGAATGTGAAATATGCTGACGATCCAGAGTAGCTGGCGCTGCACCAGAGTTCGTGGACGCTCGTGCAAGGCGCCGTGCTCGCACTGAGCATCCTCGCGTGGTTTGTCTCGGCATTTGTCATTTCTGCGTCGCCCGACATTAGCACGGCGTGGTATGACATCTTCCCGATCGTCATGACGTCCAACTTTTACTGGTTCGCATCGCTCTTGATCCCGGTCGTCGCGCTCTCGGTCGACCTTGTTGGTGGCGCCGTCACCACGAGCTTTCAACCGTCCAACGTCCGCGTCCTCCGCGAAGCGCTCCAAGAGCCGACGCAGAAGGAGACGCTGCGCGACCGCATGTGGCAGCTGCCCGAGGTACGCGCAACTTGTTACGTCGGATGCTGACGCATTGACGAGTAGAAACAACCGGCGCCGCTCTCAGGGTACGCGTCTGGCGTCGACGAGTTTACGGCGACGGCCGAGGCTCGACGAAGCACGACCGGATGGAACCCGCTTGGGCAGGATATAGACACGACGTGAGCCACGTTGTTCGCTGCGTGATAGATGACGATGATGTATCGACGAATGGAGATGTACATGTAGTCGATGTGAGACCATGGAATCATGGCGCATTGATGGAAGCGGACGAGAAGCAATGGTAGGAGGTCGATGCGAGTGGCTGCCACCGCGCCGGCAACGAGCCGATCGTAACAGATCAGGTCGCCGCTCTTCTTGCCCCACTGGTGTTCCATGAGCTTGTTAATGAAGCTGGCAGGTCATACAAGGATGTGCATCGGTGTAGGATCCGACCACGCAAGCAGTAGGTCCCTTGCAAGGGTCGGTCCGTGGTGAGGTGCAGAGGTCCCGGACCATCAAAGGATGCTACATGCTCTTGTAAGCAAAGAGTCTTCTTCCACCTCGTCCTCCATGTGGTGTTCGTCCCATGCGTCCATGATGGTGGGAGGCGCTAGGAAGCGCTGCGTCGAGGGTCGGATGTCGTGCGCTGGCGATCTGTGCTCGGCGGGTCCAATTCCCAACTGCTTTCCCCTGATAAAATTTCCACCAATCACAACGCTCGTCCAACGTGTGCATTTTTTTAATTGTTCGCGAGGTGGGTTTGTAACGATTTTCAAATGCACCAATGGGCGCGCTGCGTGAGCATTTTGGCCTGTAATTCCGCGAATCAACGCATGCCAAAGATTTCTACACACCAATCAAATAGGTGTATTTTAGCTGACCAATCACAAAGAATGCAACGCGCCCACGCCACCGAAGCTCGCCAGACGGGCCCAATATTCAAATTCCTGTACGAACGTCATTTTTTCAATTTGC
The DNA here is from genome assembly GCF_000281045.1 of Saprolegnia diclina VS20. Classification (NCBI taxonomy): domain Eukaryota; phylum Oomycota; class Saprolegniomycetes; order Saprolegniales; family Saprolegniaceae; genus Saprolegnia; species Saprolegnia diclina. The sequence goes on from NW_008246077.1 coordinate 575,394, forward strand.
CCGACCAGCACAATGGCCAAAGCCGCTGCCGCCACCGACGCTCCGGTCGCCGAGACCCCGATCTTGAAGGAGAAGAAGCCGCGCGCCGCCAAGGAGGCCAAGCCGGCCGCCGTCAAGGCTGCCGCGAAGCCTGCTGCCAAGGCCAAGGCTGCGCCCAAGAAGAAGGCTGCTGCCGTTGCCAAGGCCGCGCCCAGCACGTCGTACTACGACTGCATTAAGGAGGCTATCCTTGCCCTTGCTGAGCGCATGGGCTCGTCGCGCCAGGCGATCTCCAAGTTTGTCCAGAACAAGAAGGGCGACAACTTCCAGAACCACTTGCTCAACAAGGCCCTCAAGGCTGGCGTTGACAGCGAGAAGCTTGTCCAGGTCAAGGGCTCGTACAAGCTCGCCGCCTCGGAGAAGAAGCCGGTCGCCGCCAAGAAGAGCGCTGCCAAGAAGGCCGCCGCCGAGAAGGAGACGAAGGTCGTCGTCAAGAAGGCCGCTGCCAAGAAGAGCGTCGCTGCCAAGAAGGCGCCTGTCAAGAAGGCTTCCAAGCCCGCCGCCAAGAAGACGGCTGCTAAGAAGGAAGTCGCCAAGAAGACGGTCACCAAGAAGGTCGTCAAGAAGGTTGCTGCCAAGAAGACGGTGGCAAAGAAGGTCGTCAAGAAGGTTGCGGCCAAGAAGGTGGTCAAGAAGACCGCTGCCAAGAAGTCGAAGTAAATGCTTCCAAGACTCTGCATGTACTCGGGCGCTACATCGCGTCTACCCCAATCGGTGTTTATAAACACCACCCAATATTTATGGAATTTTGGTGCTCGCCCCTTTGTTACCCAGCGCTCTAGGTCAAAAGCAATCGGTTGACTAGTGAGCGACGCACACCCGTTGGTGGGGGATCCATGACTCCTACGCCTGTTCACCTTGGGGACGAGGACTAGCTGAGGTCCCTTGCTGAGCGTGACGACGCACAGAGACGGCGAGAACATCAAATCAGACTGATCAGACTCGTCGTTTGAATTTTCAAATTGTGTCGTCCAGTGCCTCGAGTCGCAGGTTAATGCGCTGTTTCAAACAGAATATAATATTCTGCGTCGTATAACATTGCCACTGTCCCAAGGCAAAACTGGGTATGAGCTGACACAGTCTTCAATTAAAACACTGTTTCAAATACACTGTTTTGATTGAGGTCCCGATGCGCCATGGGATCGCTGGCACTTTTGGATGGTCTCGCTGAAATGTCTTGTTGGTGGAACCGACCCCATGTACATGTCCATGCACAGCGAATGTCATGGCCAGCAGATGCAGATTGCTGAAGAAAGTCATCTGCTGCCTAGCTGAGGACGAGCAAACGCCCTTGACGGATCATGGGCGTTTGCTTGCGCCGTGGCACGGGTCCTTCAACCCGACCGATAGGTGTGCGATGCTTGAGGGAATGCAGTATATATAGCTTCCGCCTTCGTCGCCGACCTGCCGTTGACCTTTGCCATAGAATTGGATGTATCATCGGTGGTTGACACTTGCTACAAGGCACTGCAAACATGTAGGAACAGTCAGTATACAATTGAGTCATGTCTAGCAACAACGCAAGGTCCTTCGTTGACGCATCCTTCCGTTAATCGTTCTTGGACGATGGCGACGGCAGTACGTCGACCGTCGCCGAGTCCATGGGCACGGTGCGGTGGAACCGGTTAAAGTCGATCACCGCGGCGCCGGACGCCTCGTCAAAGTCGACGCAGTTGACAAACTGGTGGTTGAACATGACTTCGGACGCCTTGAACGACTGACGCATCTGAATCGTCGCCGACGACGACGCATCGATACCCTCGATGAGCACGATGATCTCCATCTACAGAGGACATGAGCTCCATTTCCCAGAAGCATGCCTCGACGTACATGCGTCTCCTTCCAGTAGGCCAGAATCGCGTCAATCTCCGTATTGGAGAGCGATCCTTGCGCGACCTCAGTGGCTTCGTTGAACAATTGGCCCTTGTTGGGACGATGACGGTTCTCGCGGTTGCCAGCGTCTTCGTCAGCCGCGCGCTGGACCGGCTCTACCCACAAACGTGCACTCAACCAACGCTATCGATAGAGATAACGTACCCGGAAAGCGGTAGTGGATCGCCGGGTTGTGCTCGGGCGTGTTGGACTGCATCTCGGGCGGCAAGAGCGGGCTCCACGCATCGAGGCGGTGGACGACAATCGACGGCAGCGCGAGGATGAGCCATGCGTTCAGGTCGTCGTCCGGGTGCTGGAGACGCATTGGGAACGACTGCACGTGGTGGATCTGGTGGGCCATGTGCGGGTGGCGCGACTTGTGCATGATGGCATAGCAGCGCACGTGGGCTTCGTTGAGCTACATGCCAAATTTGAGATGCAACTTCATTGTGAGAGGCAAGAAGGACCTGGTGCTTGCGCATCTCGCACGTCTGAAACATAAAGTAGAGGTCGCCACGGAGCTTCTGGAGGCATGCGTAGTTGGAGACGGCGACCGTGCTCGCACGCGCCTGGCCACGCGCGAACCGCTGGTACACGACACCAAAGACCACGGCGTTGATGAGCACGCCGGCCATCGACTAGTCATTCCATTCGCCCACGGCCACATGGACATGCACGTGTGTACCTCGGTCGTGATGGCGACGATCGCGCTGCCGCAGTTGTTGAAGAAGATGTCGTTGCCGCCCGTGCCAAAACCAATCGTGGCAATGACACTCACCGAGAAGATCCACGCTTCACCAAACGTGTTGATCGCGAGGTTGCACCGGCTCGGGACCGTCATGTACATGAGCGCGTAAAAGCCAATGAGCCCGAGGTACTAGACCAACGTCAAGGTCCATTCGACGAGGCAAGAAAGGACGTACGACCAGCGAAAACCACAAGAGCACTTTGCTAAAGCTCTGGTTGACGAGCGTGTGGAACGGCGCCTGGAAGTAGAGCTTCCACGCTTCGGGCGTGCGGATGCGGCGAATGCTACGACGCTGGACGTTAGTGGATGATCGCCTCCGGGTGGCGCGCGTACTTCCACGTGCCACGCGACTGCCGGAACGGTCCGTTGCGGTCAATGAGGCGCGTGGGCTCAGCGCGGGCAAACTGCGGCCCGTCCGTCATCTCGCGGTACTCTAGCATCCAACGGCAAGTTGAGTTGTGCGGCGGCAAAGGCAGCGAAGTATCTCGTACCGGCCACATCGGTCGACGATTTGTTCGAACCTTCTGCGCGCATGCTTTTGTAAAGTGATTTGCCGGCCAATTATACTCTGTCGGCAGCGAAACAGCCGCGCGATCCGACCGTATCTTGGGTGCTTGCGTCGGGTCAAATTGGTAGGACCTGTAGATGGGGACCTATGCAATCCAAAAACGTCGATAAGCGATTGCAAGACACAATGTGGTTTTTGGGGAGACCTCTATGCGAGGTGGGACCCAAAAATACATGGTGACGATGCGACACACCTCTCGCAAGAGGCGTCGCAGGCAGCAGTCTGGCGCACTGTCTTGAAGCGACTGACTCGCCATCAGCGACGTGCAGCAGAATATCGCTTCCGTCGTCCATTGCGACGTCTGCATGTTCCTTACCGGCGACCATTTTTTGCGCCCACTTCGATGGGGCCAGTTGAAGAGTTACCGTGTACAAGCTCACAGGCATTTGCGATGATGTGGCAGCCGTTGCTGGATACCGGTGCACCAACCCTGATGCAAACCACCGCGAATCGCTGGCAAGCCGCTGACACCATGCATTCAGCACTCTGTACGGAATACTAGCGTTAGCACAAGGTGTAGCTCATTTCCTTCCTGCGAGAACGCAGCATGCAAAGAAAGCCGCGAGCTTGGGCACAGTTCGTCGCATCACTCTCGGGTTGCTGGCGCGACAAGTGCGAAATAATTGGACCCATGTCGCCACGGATCCAGGTACACCGGTGTATGCATTCGTCAATGTAGACCGCTTTGTGGACGATCGTGGCCGCAAATGGGATGTTCCTCGTTCTCTGTACTTGGCAGGTGCTGCACCTGTACTGGGACGGATCTGGCGCACTGGGATGCTCGGATCCGCCCACATTCTGCGAGCGCCACGCTCGACGTCCACCCAAAGACAAACTTCGCTCCAGTATAGAAGGTCCAATTCAGCGAATCAACTCTGTCCTTTCTGACTGCATTACGCCTCCTTCCTATATACGTTCCCCGTTCCTGGCGCGTGTTTACCTTTCGCTTCCTCCTCTACACTGGCCTCATGCAAAAGGCAACTTCAATTACCTTCCTCTATGCATATATTCTCATAATTAATACCTATATATTTTGATATATATCGAGCCACCTCCAGGATTGCATACCGGCAATATCGAAGCTCGTTTTCGGATCATCCGCAGTCGACGACGATGGACGGGTACGCGCGTCGGTGGATGACCTTCTTGCGCGTCGAGAGCGCCGAGGTCGAGCGCAAGGCCTACGAGACGCTGCGCGATCGCATGCAGTTCAAGGCTGGCGAGCACCACCCGCTGAGCGACGACGCGGCGAATCCATGGAACCAAGCCTTTGAGGACGAGCCGCTCGTGCGCGAGATCAAGACGGACCTCGACCGCCTGTACCCGCAAGGCCGCGAAATGTACTTCCAGGAGCGCCCGGCGTACATGGCCATTCTGCACAACGTGCTCTTTGTGTGGTGCAAGACGCACCCGGCGGTCGGCTACCGACAGGGTATGCACGACCTCGCCGCCGTCGTCCTCTACGCCGTCGTACATTCGACGAGCAAGCCAATGGACGAAGACACGATCGACGAGTTTACCGAGCATGACGTCTACATCCTCTTTGCCGCGCTCATGAGCCAAATGGAGCCACTCTATGCCGTGCACCAGACACCCTTGGCGCGCGACGACGCCGTCACCGAGACGACCGCCGACAGCTTGTTTCGGCCGGCAACACCCAGCGCGCTCGCGCCACTCTCGCAGCTCCAGACGCTCTGCCAGTTTATCCAGCACGACCTCTTGGCCAAGCACGACCCGCAGCTCGCTTGCCACCTCCAGCACGTCGATGTCCTGCCTGAAACGTACTGCTTGCGCTGGGCACGGCTGCTGCTCGCACGCGAGTTCCCACTCGATGACATTGTCCGCGTCTGGGACGCCATGCTCGCGCACGAATCCACCTGTGCTATTACGTCGTCGCCGCCGATCGGGTTTGCCCTGCTCCCGTACCTCTGCGTGTCGATTTTGATCCATTTCTCAAAGACGCTCCGCGGCTCGGATAACACGGGGTGTCTCCAGCTGCTCATGCGCCCCGCCGAGCTCAGCGCGGCCGAGATCATCGACAGCGCCCGCCTTCTCTTGGACCCGTTCCGCGAAGCGCAGCACGAAGACATGGACATTGTCGAGTTTGGGCCTGGGTCGCTCGGTGTCGTCTTGACTGCCGCGCAATCGCCGTTCGAGAACCGCCTCGCAGTCAAAGAATTCAAGCCAACGGCCTCTTCGGGGGCGCCAAAGGGGCCCGCAGAAGCGTCGGGCGTCGTCCGCATCGGTGATCTCGTCGAGTCGGTCAACGGCGTCAAGATCTACGGCATGAGTACGGACGACATCCGCAAGCACATTGCATTGCTCCCGCGGCCGCTCGTCATGTCGTTCCTGCACGTTGAAGACGCTTTGCCCACGGCCGATGCCTCGGCGCTCGACGACTTGAGCTCGTTTGGTATCGTTCCTGACTTTTTGCCCGGCGAGCAGTGCTACGCCCACGTCGAGACGTCCATGTACGCGCCCGTGTTCCACCCGCCGTCGGGCACGTGTGCGTCGCACTACATGGCCGGTCGCCTCTTCTTGACCAACTACCGGTGCATCTTCCAGCCCGAGGCAGGAACGTCGTCGCGTTGGGAGATGCCGGTGCTTTCGATCGCGTCGATTCTCGCCGAGTCGTCGCTCGTAGAGTCCGGTACGCACCACGTGGCGGTCGTGCCGGCCTCGCACACGCTCGGCGTCGTCTGCAAGGACACGCAGAGCGTCCGGTTTACGTTTCGGAATCATGCCGAGTACGCGCGCATGTTCAAATGCCTCACGGTGCTCGCGTACCCGGCGTCGCTCACGGATGCCTTTTGCTTTGTCTACCGCCCGCTCTTGCTGCCGGCGAAGCAGCTGCCGTCGTTCGACATTCGCGACGACTATGAGCGCCTCGGGCTCCTCGGCCCGCGCTTCCGCTGCATTGACCAAGCCTACTTGCTCTGCGACACGTATCCCCGGTACCTCGTCGTGCCCGTCGCCATGTCGGACGTCAAGCTCCAGGCTGCCGCCGCGTTCCGGTCGAGTCGACGTCTTCCCGCCGTGTGCTGGCAGCACCCAACGAATGGCGCGGTGATTTGCCGCTCGTCGCAGCCGCTTGTCGGACTCAAGTCGGCGCGGTCGAGCGAGGACGAAGACCTCGTCCGGCTACTGTGCCAGCCAGAGAACCCGGCGGCCCTTGGCGCGTACCAAAGTCACCGGTACGTCATCATGGACGCGCGTGGGCAGCTCGCGGCGGCAGGCAACAAGGCGATGGGCAAGGGCACCGAGAGCCCGGCCAACTACCGCGGCGCCAAAGTTGTCTTTATGAACATGGACAATATCCACGCGGTGCGCGGCTCGTTCCAGGCGCTTGTCGCGGCGTTCGACCCGCTCAGCGACGACAACTACCTCGCCAAAGTCGATGGTTCGGGCTGGCTCAAGCACGTGCGACTGGTACGAAATTGAGAGGTTTGGAAACACTCGAGGACGACTCTTACTAGGTGCTTCGCGGGTCGTGGGAGCTTGCCGAGTACGTGCACAGCGGCGTGTCGGTGCTCACGCACTGCAGCGACGGCTGGGACCGCACGTCGCAAATGGTGTCGCTGGCCGAGCTCATGCTCGATCCATTCTACCGGACGCTGGCGGGCTTTCAGGTTTGGACCAAAAACTCAAGATGAGAATGTGATCGCATGGAGGCTAGGTGCTCGTCGAGAAGGAATGGTGCAGCTTTGGCCATCAGTTTGGCTTGCGCTGTGGCCACGCGCGCAGTGATGTCTCGAACGAGCAGCGGTCGCCGATCTTCCTTCTCTGGCTCGACTGCGTCTGGCAAATCATGCGCCAGTTTGAGACCGAGTGCGAGTTCAACGAGAGCTGCCTCCTCCTCCTCGCCGACCACGTGTACTCGTGCAAGTATGGCAACTTTATGTTTGACTCGGAGAAAGCCCGACTCGAGTGCGCCAAGCACCACACTGCTGCGAGCATTTGGGCCGACATGCACGCGTCACGGGACAAGTTTGTCAACCCGCAGTTTGCGCCCCAGCGCACGCTCCTCTTTCCGAGCACGACATGGAAGAATATCAAGTCGACTTGGTTGATATTGTGCCTGATTGTCTCATGGTCAACGTGTAGGCTCTGGAAGGCGTACTTTGCGCGCTTTGACCCGACGTTTGTGCCGCCTGTGGCCAAACTCCAGTTCTACTAAACTTTAGTTCTACTAAACGCACGATTCATTGTCCACGGACGCTTGTATGATATATTGATACTAACACAATTGTAATGTCTTGGTCAGTCGTTGCTGCTGCCCTAGCGACTGCGGGCACGTAAGTCGTCGGCTTGCACCCACGATGACCCCCTGCCACAGTGACGACAAACAGGATCCAGATCTGACATCGTCGTCCAGATCTTTAGAGAGGACGCTGGGCTACTGGGTACGACCAGATTGGTCATGAGCGAGGTCCCATTCGTCAGGACGCGCACTGATGCTCATCACTTTGGCTCGCACGCATCGCGCTTGGAACAGCGGAGGAAGAGTTCGTACGTTGTACTCTCAAAGTCCAGTTAAACTGCCGGCTTTACCACTACGGACTCCATCGACGACGGACAAACGGCTTCGAGGGTTGTGGTTGTATCAAGGTTCTGTCAATGGTGGTGTGCACTCAACGCGTGAGCTGCTACTACGAGCAGCAGAGTATCTGATAGCAAACGCATTACTACGGTTGTTTTGCTTGGTCGGACAAACCATTCTGTGGCACGTTGAAGCCGACATTATTCCCTCGACTGAAATTCGTCCAGAGAAAGTGAATAACCAAGGGTGGTCATTGACGGGTTTTTTTTAATGATCGCTCATTTCCATTGTAAGCTTACCGTAGTAGTTATTCCCTTGGTCCAGAGGTACTCGTGCCCTAAACGATCAGCTTGGGTGGGCGTGGGAGGAGGCGCCGTCGATTCAGTGTATTCCTTTCGCACTCTGGTGCTTGGACGGAAATGCGATCACGACCGTGCGTAATGTCTGGAGCTATCACCGATCATGTCGTATCCGCCTTCCGCTTGCCACTTTGCATTTTGCAGCATGTTTCAGCGCGTCGCTCGCTTCCTTCCACGCCGACTCACCAAGATGCCGTCGGCGCCACCCCGCATCAATTGGTCCCGCGTCACCAAACAACGGCCCAGCGCTGTGTATGGTGCCTTGTCCAACAAAGTCGCAAGCTTGAACCTCTACAGTGTGCTCTCCAAGATGCAGTGGACGCTCCGCCCGACGACGACGCCGGCGCGGACGTACAAGCCACGCTACGTCACCCTTGTGGGTGGCCACGCGGTGCCGTTCCATCCGTTCGAAACGCAGGTTAGCAAAGTGCAGCGTCAAGCCCTCGGCAAAGCTCTCTTTGTGATCCCCGAAGACTCGGACGGCGAGACCGACGACGACGACGATGCTTGACCGCACCGGCACCGCTCGAGAACGCAGTTATTTATCCCGTGGTGTAGTATCTCAGTCTCTTGGTCGACGAGGGACAATAGTGTAATTTTTATTATAAAAGAGTTGTTTTTATAAGACAATTTGGTCAAAACGACAACCTGGTACCGGTAGCTTATTCAGCCGATTCCCAGTGGCGAGACTCCTTGAGAACCCATAAAGACCGTGTTCGCGTGTTAGATGGGGCGGCGGACAATGCTACGGTTGCCACGGATCGTCACGTGCTCGCTCTGCGCAGTGCTGCAAAGCCGCATGACGAGTGCATTCGACCGTGCATCTAGCGCCTTCCACATGTGCTGGGCGTACGAGACTTGCTCATACGACTGGCCCGGCGCCAAGACCATGTACGGAACCTCCGTGGCGTTGGATTTCTCCCACACGAGAGCAACAGCAGCTCCGGTCGCATTGAGGAAGTGCAGGATTATCGGCGTTGGCGTCGCTGTATCGGAAGACACGCGCAGCGACTGGACATCAAGGACCTCGACGACGCTTGGCGTCGATGGTGCCTCGTAGTATTCGAGGAGCCCGCCCGCATGCATGATCTTCCACACATGTCCGACGTACGTGTCTTGCGTGTAGAGCATGTCAGGTGCTACGCGGCTGTAGGGCACGTCATCACCGTCTTCGTCGACCCAGATAATGTCGATTGGTACTCGGAAGCGGCACACAAAGGTGATGCGGGTCGGCTGCTGGCTCGTTGGCGACCGACGACGCGGTGCATCAAGCGGCGGCGCCGACGGCCGCAGTGTCACAAGAGTCGTCGAGCGTGTCGCGGTGGTGGCCGCTTGGTGCTCGAGGATCGCTTGCTTGAGCGAGTAATTGGGCATGAGCTCCGTCGACGGCAGCTCTTCGTTGGTCACGGGACTCCGCCGGTGCGACTGGAACCAGCGCGTGATCTGCGCCCGCTCGTACGAGTGGCCGTCGCGCGCAATCACGGGGTCGCGCATGATCTCGCACGAGATCGGGCACAGGAACGAGTGCAGCCCGGCCATGTTGCACTTTCGAGATGACAGCGGAACAGAGACCATCACTCTGCAATGACGTGGGCTGCGGACACGCAACTCAAACTAAGATCTTAGTTCGAATCGAGACCTTGACAAAGGATTACAGTGCCTGGTCAATTACAGAGGGCACGAGATGATAAATACACTAGCTCCAAGGGCGGGTGTGTATATCATCTTATGCAAGGGCTCTCCGTGCGGCTTTCCCGGCTCGGGCGCCGGTAGCGGACCTATTTCTTTCCTTGGACGGACTCGGTGATGATCTTGGCAATGATATGTCGGTTGATGTCGACATCTCCGTGATCCGGAACGCGCCGAGCCACGTGACGAGCAGCTTCTGGTATTATTTATCGTGTCCAGACCAAAGAACGTAGCAGATGTTTTTATTACATGCATCTAAGGGATACCCTGGAACATACTCACCGACGCTGGCGACACATTCCGATGTGTTCAACGAGAGTCGGCTCCATCAACCACGTGTACTCGTGCAAGTATGGCAACTTCGTGATCGGCTGTCGCGCGTCACGGGACAAGTTTGACGACTCGCAGCCCACACTCCTCTATCCGAGCACGACCTGCAAATATATGTGCCCTTTGTTAATGATACGGTACAGGATGTCGATGTATCTGAAAGGCGTATTTGCGCGCTTTGACCCGACGTTCGTGCCGCCCATGGCCAAAGTGCCGTTCGACTAGAAGGACACTCACTTCGGATGCTTGCTTGCGCGCAACGGTAGCGATATTCCGTTGCAGGTTG
>NW_008246077.1:586066-624383 GCF_000281045.1 Saprolegnia diclina VS20
GATGATGCGTGAAGACAGAAGCAGTAACCTCTTGCCCCGATCTGGAAATGGCAACGAAAGCCACACGACGTCGCGCTACAGACTGGGTTAGGAATGACTAGAGTGGACGCGACCAAAGTTCTGATCGTAATGACGAGTTCAAACCGTGAAGATGAGTTGTAACGGTCGAGCATTGCGCTATCTTGCGTCAGCTCCTTGCGTCAATCGTTTCATGCAAGCAGTACGCTAAATCGCCCTTGGGCTGACATATCGGCCAAGAAGACCTCGTATACCAAGGACAACGTGCGTCTACCTCTGGGATGACTACGTGTTGCTCACAGACGAATACTCGAAATGTTTGTGATCGCGTCAATGTCTTGTCAATATGGTGGTGAGTGCGCGTATTTTGCACGGTAGCTGCTACGAGCGGTGCAAAATCAACCAGCAAGTACTAGTACAATACTGGGCTGTCCAGATTGATGCAGTACTGGGCTGAGCTGAAGCTGCTGCCCTAGTTGCATGTGCGTATACCGAATTTGTCAACATTGTTCGAAAATCAAATGGCTCGAATCTGAGTGGAACCAGAAGCAACCGATCATATTGATCCCAGTGCTCTCCTTTCGTGGGTGGTGCTGGGCGGCTGAAATGCCGTCGCGAGTGTGCGTAATGACCCGAGGTATCATCGATCCTACTTCTCCTTCGCGTTCTCGCCTGCCACTTTGTATTTTGCAAACATGTTTAAAATCGTCGCTCGTTTCATACTGCGCCGACCGACCAAGATACTGACGTCGCCACCCCGCTTCAATTGGTCCCGCGCGGCCAAGCGACGGTCGAGCGCCGTGTATGATGCCGTATCGAGCAACGTCACAAGCTTGCATCGCTACAGCGTGCTCTCCAAGATGCAGTGGACGCGCCGCCCAACGCCGGCGCAGACGTGCCAGCCGCAGTACGTGACCCTTGTGGGCGGCCACTGGGTGCCGTTGCACCCGGTGGAAACGCGGTTGAGCAAAGTCCAGCGACGGGCCTTTCGCAAAGCTCTCTTTGTGATCCCCGAAGACCCGCAAGGCAGCGAGACGGACGACGACGATGACGCTTCCGATGACGCCTAACCCAGAGCAGCGACGATCCTGTGTTATTTATCGCCTATATCCCTCGGTCGAAGAGGGATATATTGTCTTATGTTTAAAACACTTGATTTTGTACGACGTTTTGGCCTTTTCGTGCCAACGACAACCAGACCGATGCATCCTGCATCACGCATTTTTCTCTATTTTGAGCATTAGAAAGGTGTTTGATGCGGCGCAGAACAACACGATCCGCGTACCCCGTGCTCACTCTGCATACTGCCGCGAAGCTGCCCGAGACGCGCATTCGACTGCACGTCCAGCGCCAAGACGGTGTACGAGACCTCCGTGTCGTTGGGTTTCTCCCACCCGAGACTTTTTGCACAACTCGACCGTGATGAGAATGAATATATTACATTTCAATCGAGTCGTTGTAAATAAATATAAAAGCGCGAAGATCTCTAGTCGTCGTCTTGGGCGGTCTCTTCTTCAATGACGTAGAGCTTCTTGCCGAGGGCGCGGCGCTGGTTCTTGCTCCACTCGGTTTCATAATGTCGGAACGGCACGCAGTGCCCGCCCACGATCGTGAGGTACCGGAATTGCGCCGGGCGCGTCGGCTTTGTTGGGCGGTGCGTCCAGTGCACCTTGGAGAGGACGCTAAAGAGGTGCAAACTCGGCACATTGGCGCTCGAGAGCGCGCCAAAGACGGCGTTTGGCCGAGCCTTTGTGACGCGCGACCAGTTGATCGGGTGCGCCGGCGCCGTGGCTTGGCGCGAGGCAAGAATCCGGCCGAACGAAGAGCGCGTGAGCATTTTGTAGCAAAAGGAAAAGTGAAAAGCGATTTGCACCGTCCGATCGCACGGTGGTACCGTCTATTCCAACCCCATTTTTTTGAAATTGCATCGCGCCAAAATTTTTCGCGCGACAAGCCGAAAAACAGTCGGCGATAGATGGGCACGTGCGATAGAGAGCGTCCCATTCCTACGAGCATCCATGGACTGCCACGTGTCCTTTCAACAGCCAAGCGACTTCGAGAGTCCCGTGAATCGGCAGCGTGAATTTGAGGGATAGAATAATGAGCGCGGCTTCTTGAATGCGATGTGCAAGCGTGGTCGAAGGCTTGGCGCCCGGTCGCGACGATTGACGGACACGTAGTAACATGCTTCGAGCGGTCTCTTGCGAGTTGAATATTTTGAAATAGCTAAACAGAACTGGCACACACAAGGCGGCGGATATGGGTCGTGAGCATGCGTCTGCCTGTTGGTTTTACAATAACAAAACATTGGAAATGCGTGAGATGCCATCTGAATAATGGCGCGAGAAGGTCCAGGAACTGATGCGCGATCAAATCCGCGACGACTCCATTGTTGATGCAGCATACTATTCGACTTACTATTCGTCTGCGGTCGGTTCTTGTATTGGCAGCGAACGTGGTTTGCCTGATTATCTCTGGACAACGTTGGATCTCGGCACTGCAGGAAACGTAATAATGATTGATTGAGCGACAAGGAGCTGCGTGGACGAACGCTAATAAACGTCATATCTACAGTGTATCTATCGAGCGAGAACGACTACCATCGACTTGAACGCTACGACATGTTGTCTTCGTCGTACGACTCCACAACGGAGCGGAATTTGTTGCTAGTGCTTTGGTGGTGGCCGCTTCGCGGCGCAAGTCGGCGGTGCGTCAAGGGCGCCAACGGCAACGGCGCTTTGGTTGTTGTCGGTGGCGCCAGTGGGGTGCGGAGACCAGTCGACGGAAACGGAGATGGTGTCGGGGCGCGCACGTACTTGCGGGGCCTTTGCTCGAGACGGCGCGCTTCCTGCACTTCGAGGGCCTGAAGGATCTTGGTACCAAACATCGCGGTGTGTGTTGAACGGAGGTAACGTTAAATGCAAACTGACATGGATGGCGCGATCTTCCAGCGTTGGAATGAGCGCGAAAAAATTGCTGGAAACCAGCCAATCAGCGGTCTGTTCGATCGAACCTGCCCAATGAAAACGCTGTATCGGTGACACACGCCGGCGCAAAAATTATCCGTTGGCTCGATGCCGATGCTCGCATTAAAACATCCCAAAGGTACTCAAGGAGCGATCGACGCGGACGTCAACTCCACATGACGAACGGTATTCGTAGCCCGGAGAGGACGTCAGCTACACGAGCGTATGGCTACCGTCGATGCACGACTCGTGAGACTGTACGATGCAAACACCTGGCTCTCTCCCGCTGGCTCGTCTAGCAAACAACAATCCCAGACCAGAGTCGGCGATTGTCGCATGCTTCACCCCTCGCAATGAAGTACCATACATCAACACCAGTCTGCATCAACATGACCACGTCCGATGACGCAATGACACGCATGGCGACTGCATCCGAGCGCAATTTTTCATTGCAGTTTTCATCAAGTACCTCGGATGCAAAACGAGCTCGCAGCAAATACGTGGACCTCGTTCAACATTGTTGAGCTACAGCTGTACTACTGTAGTGCTACAGTATTTTTGTCGTGACGTGGCATTCATTAGTGGCGATTGTGTTTGGTCCCATTTGAGGGCAAGAGAACATCGAGCGAGTCACGAATGCGGGCAAAGACGCGCTGGGCCTTGACGCCATCGAGGCCTTCGTCTGTGAAGGGATCTTCGAGCGCTCGCTCCACGTTGAAGATGCCAATCATGAGGAGGCTCGTCACGACGCTCAGCGTGAGTGCAAAGCCGTAGCTGGTAGGCCCCGCTGTCGCCACGTACACGTAGTAGGGTCCGTAAAAGAGGGGAAGCAGCAAGATGACGAGCCGCGTGAACGACCGCGTCGCTTGCGGCGTCCGGTACAACTAGTATAGCATTGTACAGCCTGTCGTGTCTCGTCGAAACGGTACCTTGAGGTTGCAGAGCTTCTCGAGACGGGCTTGGAGCAGCCAGTGGTATTGGTTGATACGCGAGGCCTCGTTCGCGGGCAGTCCCACAGCCTTCATGACCTCGACTTGACCTTGGAGGAGTTGGATCGAGTACGTCACCCGGCGCGCGAGGCTGTGAAAGTGATCCAAGAACGATGACGCTTGGTCCTTCCCAACGCTGGTAAATTGATGGCGACCGCGCGTAAAAGTCGGCAGCGTCAAGATGCGCTGAAGGTCGGCGAGCACCGTCCGCAAGAGCTGCTTGGTGACGAGAGCATGGTGCAACGGCAGCTTCATCCGCTCGTTCTTGCCCCAGTCCCACATGGCGTGGGCCAAGAGCACGTTGCAGCTCAGCGCTTTGACTAGGCATCAAATTGACGGCATGTTTGTAATCGTTTCGCGTGCGATATTATACCTTCGGCGAGGAGGTCCAGCGCGAGCTCGCGGCGGGTGAACGCTTGTCGGATTTGCATAATCTAGAAACCCTAAACCCTAAACTGGAATATTCGCTATAGCGTCACGGCGCACCATGGGCGAGACGACCGCGAACGAGACGATGGTCCACGAGAGATTCGCGGCGAACGACGGGCCGTCCGTAGCGACGTGCGCGTGGAAGTAGGCACTCGTCGAGACGATCGAGAGGCCGACAACAAGCGCCTACCCCACCTTCCTACATGAGCCAACACATGCGGTGAGCGAAGCGTACGGTTTCCAGCGAGAGCAAGTGCAGCGAGAGGATGATGGCGGCGGCATACAAGTCCAAGCACACATCGCGGCAGTGGGTTCGCAAAGCGCCGCTGCCGACAGCCAGTAGCGACCGGTCCTCGGTGCCGGCAAAGGCGTCGAGCGTTGGCACGAGTGGGAGGTCGTCAAACGTCGCGTACAGATGGGCCACCAGCGGGTCGTCGACCTCGTCGTCCTCGTCGACGACGGTCGTCGACGCGTGGAGCAGTGCTTGCATCGTGCGTTACAAATACGGCCTTTTCAGTCGGATCTTGGACCCATAAGACTTATTTCTTTGACCTATAAGACTGATTTCTTAGAGCCACCTTTAGACCGATTGTTTCTCATTTTGGGTCAACATAAGACGAATTTGCTTCTCTTCGAGCCATTAGAAGTCGAATGCCTCCTGTATGACATGGCGCTTGACACTATGCGTCGGTGGGCGCGACCCAGCCATCAATACTCTTGACGATGAGCGGCAGCACCGTGTCAATCGAGGCTTGGCTGCGGCTGTACAGCGTCACTTGGACCTGGAACGCGCGCTTCTCGACGTCGATATGGTCCTCTACAGCAGGCAACTTGGTTACGTGAAAGTGCAGTCGTATTTCACCTTTGGTGTTGACATAGCTGCCAATCATGACGGACGGGTGCTCGTTCTGGATCTTCTTGAGGCCCGCGGCAATAGCCCCTTCAAAAAGGTGCGTTCGCGCCTGTATCACAACGTCAAACTCGCATTGTCACGGTGTAGACTGCGCACCTTGGCTTGCAAGATCGGGACGCCCTTGAAGTAATCTTCGTTGGACTCGATCATTTGATGCAAAAGACGCGGAATGCCCGGGAGGATGTACACGTTTTCGACAGCCACGATCGGCACCTAAGATATAGATTCCTCCCGTAAACACAAAATCAAACGCGCTTGTTTACGTACCCACGTCGAAGTCTTGAGCACAGTGGCTCCTAATACACACCACCGATCGCTCATGAGCAACGAGAGCAAGTATGAAGTCGAGAGACCTTTTGGGAACGTGACCATGCGCAGGCGATCTTCGTTGAGCTCTTGGCCCTTGGCTTCGAGAAAGCGCTGGAGGTCGTCGCGCGTTGGGCCATGTACTTCCATCGGCACCTGAAACGCGGCGGCCTAATGCATTGTCATGCGTATGGAGCTGGATCATGGCAAAGTACGTACGATGCTTTCGTACGTAATGTCATCGTGCGTAGGGCCAATACCACCTACATACACGTAAAATGTAGCAGCTTTTTTCGCGTCAAGCGAGGTACCTGACGTGAAAACGTAGCCCGTCGGCCCCACGAGCTTGGCGAACGACTGCACCGTCTCGGCAATCACCTACTTCCATCTTCAGCACACGTGCACGCTCGAAGCGCAAGCAAAGCCTTGCCTCGGCATCGTCAGGAATGACGCTAATACGCGCGAGGTCAATGCCACGGCGAAAGAGAAACTTGGCGAGGTAGTTGCTGTTCGTGTCCAGCGTCTAAAACCACCATGAGATGCGGATACCGCCATCGTCGTGGCTGCAGATGACCTTGCCGCTAAGCACTTCGTTCGCAATGACGCAGATTGCAGCCTTGGGCGGCGACGTCGTATGGCTCATGCTGCGCGCTTGGATCGATCGGACGAGGTGCAAGGACGACGCTACTCGGGCGAGCATCCCAAATCCAAAATGCACCGCCTCGTGTATTGTTTCGATAAAGTACGTTTTTATGCATTGGTTCTTTGTATAAGTCGCATCAAGTACGTCGCACTTGATTGCGTAGGGTGGGCCCTCTTTTCCATTAGGAAGTCCATCGAATTCACACGTATTATTTGGTACGGATTTAGTGTTTATTCGAAGCGTTCACCGACAATACGCACAATCGCGACTGGCGTCGCGTGCTCCTCGGCGGCCAAATCTCCAGCGCCTTTATATTACGATAAATACGATGGCGCATACGATGACCCTGCCCATAGCGAAGCCAGATATGATTTGGCCATGAGGTACACTATTTAGGTGTATTGGTGGTGAGCCAATCAAATGGCCATTGCAGGATATGATGATGCACCGCTGGATCGGTCGCCGCGCTGGCCCGCCACGTGCGCTGGCTGCGCGCTTCTTCTCGCAGGACACCATCTACGCGCTCTCGTCCGCAGAAGGCCGCGCCGGCGTAGCCATTGTGCGCATCTCGGGCCCGATGGCCGACGCGTGCTTGGCGCAGATGACGACGACACCGGCGTTGCCCGCGCCGCGCCTGTTGGCCACCAATCTTCCTGCGGCCATCTCACCAAGACGCCTAGGGCGGCGGTGCGTAAGATCTACCACCCGCAAACCAAGGAGCTCCTCGACTCGGCGATGGCCCTCCGGTTCCCACAACCCAAGAGGTACATGATCCATTTCGATATTAGTCTTAAGCACCACGCGGCGTAGCTTTACAGGCGAAGACGTTGTGGAGCTGCATTTGCACGGCAGTCGACCGGTCGTGACCGGCGTACTCCAAGCGCTCTCGACGATCCCGGTACTCGACGCAGGCATGGGACGGGGCATGAAGCACCTGCGTAGACCTGTCGACCGGCCGAAGCCGGCGAGTTCACCGAGCGCGCGTTTGAGAACCACAAGATGGACCTCATGCAAGTCGAAGGCCTCGCGGATCTTCTCAACTCGGAGACCGAAGCACAGCGCAAGCAAGCTCTGCACCAAGTACGACGACCATGCTTTCTACCTCTCAATCATGCCATGGACAGATCTCGGGCACCGTCGGCACAGTTTTTGAGGACTGGCGCTCAACGCTGGTGCGCTGCATGGCCCACGCCGAGGCCAACATTGACTTTGGCGACGACGAAGACGACGTGACGGACGCAGCGTACGACGCTGTCGTCGACAAGTGCGCCCACACTTTCTCATAATAACGTCATCCCACGAGGCGCACGTAGGGTGCGCGCGCTGGATGCGTCCATTCGCCGCCACCTCGCCGACGGTCGGCGTGGCGAGATTCTCCGCAACGGCGTTCAAGTCGCGATTCTCGGGTCGCCCAACGCGGGCAAGTCGAGTCTTCTCAACGTTTTGGCGCAGCGCGACGCAGCCATCGTGTCGCCGATTGCAGGTCGATATGATCCATACCGACAACAAATGCAAAATGCAATATAGGCACGACGCGGGACATTGTGACGGTCCCCCTCAATCTCGGGGGGTACCCGGTCACGCTCAACGACACGGCTGGGATTCGCGAGACGAATGATGGTACGTGTCTGGATATGATGGTCCTGGCGGCAATGTTTCTGGCGCTAGTCATCGAACAAGAAGGCGTCTCACGCGCGCACAAGTGCCGCGAAGACGCTCACATCAAGATCCTCGTCATCGACATTCACGTATACATATGACTGCATACGCAAAATGCCTGATATGCGTCTAGTCGTCGGTGGATCCGCAGCTGCTAAAGCTCATTGACGCCAACACGATTGTCGTTCTCAACAAGCTCGACCTGGCGACGCGGACGCTGCCGACGCTCCAGGTGGCGTCATGACGGTCGACACGCGTCCAATACTAACGTTGACACTAGGTGCAAGCAGCGGCCATTTGCCCTATTTCGTGTGCCGACGGTGCAGGCATTGACGCCTTTCTCAAGACACTCCAGCAGCGCGTTCAGTCCATGTATGAAACTATCGCAAATGGATATGTCCTATCCATGCAATGTAGGTTTGCCGGCGTCAACGATGATGTACAAGGCCTTTTGATCACGCGCGAGCGCCACCGCACGCACCTTCAAGACTGCGTGACGCATCTCGAGGCGTTTTTGAGTCACCCATACGAGGTACGCTGCCTCTCGTTTCGCAGATTATAGACTAACTGACTAACACTACATGTAGTCGGAACTCGCGGCCGAAGACCTCCGCCGCGCCATCCACTCGATTGGCCGCATCCTTGGGCGCATCGACGTCGAGGACATTCTTGACGTCCTGTTCCGCGATTTTTGCATTGGCAAGTAAATATCAAGACAGTATCAAGACAGTTTCAAGGGAGCTTTTCAATCGCGCGCAGTGCGGTTTTGGCCATGGACGAGTGACAGCCCGACCCGATTTCAAAGAGTGTCTCACGGTGCGGGGCGCACAGTGTTGGGTATTTGGAGACGACGGTGAAGAGGACAGTGGCAAACTTGACCGACTTTGCGTGGCGCGAAACAGCGGCGAGCATGGCATCGACAACGCTGTCGATCGTCGCCTACCCACCGTTTGAGTGTGAACGCACCGCCATTTTCTACCTGCGAAAGCAATGCTTTGAGATTGAAGAGCGTCTGCAGCACGAGCAGCATGCGTTCGGACGTCATGAACGGGGATGCTTGTCGGTCGGCGACGACTTGCTGTACGAGCGCATCAATGTGAGATGCATGGAGCCCATCGCGGAGCAGCCGCGTCACGACTTCGCACTGGGGCGCCTTTTCCGACAAGTCGACTGACGTCATGATGGGCACGAGAAGCTGCTCGATGACGACGCTCGCGTGGTCGGTGGCGAGGCGCGAGAGCACTTGGACAAGGCCACGCGAGATTGCATTTGGTGACGCCATCACGTTGCGAAAGAGACTGATGGACACGAGGTGCATGGACGCACGCAAGCTCCACTGCGCATCGAGAAGCTTCCTACGCAAGCGGATAATGTATATACCTAGGAAGGTATACACAGTAGGAACGCACGAGCAAAATACGACGAGGGCTTCGTCTGGCAGCGTGTTGAGCTGCAGCTTGTCGCTGAGAACCTCGAGCTTGGCGATGATGGGCTCGGGGCCCAATGTGATGTCGAGGCAGAGACACAAAATGTCGTCGCATACGGAAGCGACTTCGTCGGCGACGTGCCCCGTCAAGCGCCCAATCGCCTTGAGAAGTAGCGCGACCTTGGCTTGATGCTACATACGACGCCATGATGCATCGTTCTTAGGCTGAATGGATGGCGTACCTCTGGCGCGAGCTCGATGGTAGCTGGCAGTGCGTCGAGAGCACTCTCTGTCGCTTGCTGCACCGGGACGTCGACAGACGCGTGTTCTTGCGCCAGCATTTTGACACCGAGCAGGTCGAGCGGATTCACCTCGTCGTCGTCGAGATCGATCTCGATGCATTCAGGTCGATTGGCCTCGAGACGGGGCCGCTTGGACGCTGCCCGGTCATTCTCCTCTTCATCATCAATGTCTACTTTGAGTGTGTCGTCGGTGGCATGGACAGCCTTGCTCTGAAAGAGAGGCGCGACAACAAGCCCGTCGACCTCAACCTCGGGCGCCAGTGGCACGCTGTCGTCTGGCGGCACGTCTTCAGGACAGAGCGCCATGTGCGCCAATGAAATCACATAGGCGTCCGCGCCCAGAGATCGTAGCGCCGCTAGTGTTGATGTGCGCGTCGCTGGTTCGATGAAGCAAAGCGTGGGCTGCTGCAACAAAAGCGCGCTCCACATATCCCGCTTCCGGCGCAGTGGGATTTGCGCTTGTAAGCTCGCCTCAAGCACGAGCGCAAGCACTGCATGGGCGTAGCCTGCATGGTCATCGATGTAGGCTACGAGGCCAGGGACCCCGCGATGGGCGGCGAGGAGCAGCGTCGTTGCGCTCGGCTCGGCCATGGCACAGATCTTGAGCTTGCAATGGGTTTACCTCTCAGATTCGATCGTTTGCTTTAGAATAAAAACATTGTATTTTTGTATGGATCCTATAATCACATTAAAATTAAGATAAGTCTCCCATATTCGATAATTTAGAACCCTGTAGCAACGCCAAATTTAGCGCCATGGAAGCATCGGCCGAGGACAAGCATCCAGCTGGCGACTACCGCGAGCTGCTCACGTCCAAGGCGTCACGACGACCGCTGAGCAAGCGCGATGCGCGCCGCAGCTTTATCGAGCTCACGCGGCAAGCCTCCATGGGCCGCACGTCAGCACCGACGTCGGGCAGCGGCTGGGTCTCGATCGACGCGCTTCTGCACGAGAAGAGCACCGACAACGACGACGATGACGACGATCATAGCACCATCGCACGCTCCCATGGGCGATTATCGCTCGCGATGCGTGCACAAAGCAATGTTCGCATTGGCAGCTTGGACTTGTACGCTGCGTTTGCTGTCTTTGGCTATTACCTGTTGACGTTCGAGACGCTCGTGGTCTTCTTCAACACGGTGCTGGCCACGTCCGTGTACTATTATGTCGATACGCACACAGACGCTGTCTTCAACTACAACCTCTCGTGGACGCTCGTGACATTTGCTATCGTTTCGCCCATCATCATGCAGACGCAGCAGGCGTACAACCGCCGCGAGAATGCGCTCTTGCTCGTGGCTGAAAGTATGTCTCTTGACTTGGATGAGACTCACGATTGGTCTAGCCAAGGCTCTCATGCTCAACGTGTATGTGGCCCATCGTCAGTGGATTGTACCGGCCAAGCAAGCGTGCGTCCCAACGGCGCTCCTCACTCGCACGCGGCTACTCATTCGCGGCATCATGTACGACCTCTGCGAGCTCGTGAGTTTGCCCAACGTCACGCGCGGTCGTCACCGGTTCACGTCCGCGGGCGTCCGCGAGTCCCAGGCGCAACAGGCGCAGCAGCAGACACTGCGGTCACGCCTCGCCGTCGGCTTGGAGCAGCTCCACGGCCAAGTGCGCGATCTGAAAGGCCACGGGCTCTCGGAAGGCGAGGCCTCGCGTCTGTACCAGTACCTCTGGATGATCCACTCGCGCGTGCTGAGCTTGATCAACATCAAAATGTACCGGACGCCCCAAGCGACGCGGTCGTTCACAAAGGTGCTCGTGCACGTTCTGCCGTTCTTCTACGGTCCGTACTATGTCAACGTGGCGTCGGGCGACGGGGCCACGAACCGTACAAACTTTGCGTTCGCGCTCGCGTTTGCCATCCTTACAAGCCTCATGATGATTGGCATTCTCAACGCCCAAGAAGCGCTTGAAGACCCGTTCAGCGGGGATGGCCTCGACGTCGTGCACATGGAAATCGTGTTTGATCGGCTCGAAGAAGACATGGCAGCCATGTACGACGGCGCCACGTAATCAGCTCTGGTCGTTGCGTGTTCCTGTATTTACATCAAAGCTCAAGTATATCTGACTGACTGAGCATTCGAAGCGCTGCACCTGACGAATGCGTGGAAGTTGGCACGTAGTACGGAGAGATAGATCCAGCCCTTCGTAGCCCCCGCTTCGAATCAAACATCAACAAAAACGCAAGGTCCGTTAAGACTCGTAGCTTTGGCAGGTGGGAGGCATTGCGCTGCATGACCTTCCCAGGCCATGCCATAAAGTAACAAGACAAGCCATTGCCACTGTCGAATGGATGGCGTTGCTGTTGACATCCATCCTTCGTCGTCGTCGGGGTTCTAATGTATTGAGCCGTACTACAGAAGCTCTTGTTGCTATTAAAATGTTAATGGCTCGGGCGGAAGCGCGAGAAGCCATGGATGATACTCCATCATATCGAGCGCCATGCGCTGGCTCGGGTCCTTCTCCAAGAGGCTCTGCAGGAGGTCGATCGCGTCGGGCGAGACCTCGGTCGTTGGCACCTCCAGCGGCTGCTCGACGATGCGCTCAAAGAGCTCCTTTGGACTCTCAGCTTGGAACGGCAGCTTCCCAAAGAGAAAGATGTAGAACGTGACGCCGATCGCCCACAGGTCGGCTTTGAACGGATCGTACGGCGCGCCGTTGCAGCACTCTGGCGCCCAAAACTCGAACGTTCCTGCCGTGTCCGTGACAAGCGTCCCTTGGACGTATTTCTGCGCGCAGCCAAAGTCCGACAAGTGACATCGGCCTTCGTCGTTGAGGAGGAGGTTGTCGGGTTTGATGTCGCGATGGCAGACGCCCTGGCCATGCAGATAGGTGACACCGTGGAGCAGGTCCAGCACGTGACTCCGAGCTAGGTCTTCGTCCAGCACATCCCTCGTGACCGGGCTCTCAAAGAGCTTGGAGGCGGCTTGCCATACCATGCACGGTCCTTTCGCCATGTGCTCGAGCACGAGGTAGATCTTGTCGCTCCGTGGATCGTTGATGACTTCGAAGAGCAGCACCACGTTGCGGTGGTACAAGTTCGACATGATGGCAACCTCAATTTCAACCTTCTCCAGCGCCGTGACGGCGCGCATGCTCGTGCCATCGCGGATGTACTCTTTCATCTTGGCCAGCGCGGGCTTGGATAGAATCTTGAGCGCAAAGGGGCGCGGCGGCGCGCCATCGACCACACGCTCGCAGAGCTTGACCTTGGCGAATGCTCCGCGGCCCAAGAGGTCCTTGACGTGGTACTCGTTGACGACGTCGGGCGTTGGCGACGTCTCGGTTGTCGTCAGCTGGCTTTGCCACGGTGCCGCCATCACAACCAGAAAGTGCAATGTCAAAATGCCCTCCGATTGGTCCACTAGCTTCGCGCAATGCCATTGGCCAAAATATAAAGCCAATGGCATCGAACGCATATGAGATCTGAGATGGAAGGGCCGCGTCGGGCGCCACCCCCGGCGCCCGTGCTACACCCCAAGCAAAAACTGCTTGCGATCCTCCAGGAAAAGGTACATTGCACCAGGCA
Organism: Saprolegnia diclina VS20; assembly: GCF_000281045.1. NCBI lineage: Eukaryota > Oomycota > Saprolegniomycetes > Saprolegniales > Saprolegniaceae > Saprolegnia > Saprolegnia diclina. The sequence goes on from NW_008246077.1 coordinate 599,256, forward strand.
AGGAGGCATGCAAGAGGATTGCGTAGACCTATGATACGCGGCAGAACTTGCTGGCAATCGAAGCGCGTGGGGCATCTCGCCACCATTCCGAGGAGCCTCCACGTGCAGCAACAAGTGTGCCTCTCGGCCAAAGCAGCGATATTCGAATTGCAACCCCCAGCCCCGTGGCGGACGAAGCACCACACACCACCCTGCGACGACATCTCGAACAGGCCCAGCATGACAGGGACCGCTTGGGTATGCAAGAGTGCCCCGTATTTTGACGCTCACGCAGCTGCTAGGCGCGTCACCTCCGTCCAAGCTCGTGCACATCCCTTTTCGCCAAACAGCATGGCACCCGCACATTGCAATCCGACAGTCTAGTATTAGCCTTGAAACTCGTCGTTGAGATGTAACACCTCACACGCCTTGACGTCCCATGCAGGCTCTTCGTCCTCATCTTCGTCTTCCGTGTCGGCGCCGAGTGTTCGAGGGCCAAACTCGACAAAGGCGAACGACCCCGACGAGAACCAGCCTAGACATGTCTCGTTGTACATAGTGGAGGCGGTACCAACCACTTACCAGGACGCAACAACACTTGGCCTTTCTCTATCCAATCGACGCTGCCGAAGCTATGGTCGCTCAGCCCGATGCGGCAACACCACGGCAGCCGCGCCAGCTTGCGGTACACGCTGCATTGGCTCTCGTCGATCGCGTACTTTGTCCGGAGCTCCATGGCCACATGACCATCGATGACCGATGACCAGCCCTCAACGACAAGCTCTGGGAGCGGGCTGCCTTGGCTCAACGTGCGGTCGCCATCGGTTTCGGGCAAGAGCACGGTCGACGCACCGTCGCAGTTGATCGAATAGGGCGTGAGCTTGGGCAGGAAGGGCTTGGTCGTCGGGCGCTTGGTCGAGCTCGGGTCATATGGGCCAGGCACATAGACCACGCGGCAAACGATCATCTCGAGGCGTGAGATGAGCGCCGTCATGTCGCCTTCCGCGGCCGCGAGCTCCTCGGGCGATTGGAGCCCGGCCGGCGCGACAAAGCTGCCGCAGACAAGCACGACGTCCACGGGGCGGTGGCGGATGACGTAATCACACAGATCATTGACGCGACCGATCGCATTGCGGATGTCGGCGACCACGAGCACGTGGAGGGCGTCGGGCATCCCGCAATATTGGTTAGCCAGGCGGCGCTGTCCGGAAAGCGTCCGGATAGCAAGCCAATCAGATGACGTTCTATTTTTAGCGCCCAAGGTGTTTCGCGTCGTGTGTCATTCTCGTGCCACGACGCCGACGACATGAACACGATCTTCACCCAGTGCGAGGTAGACACCTGCATGCAGGTGGCTGCCTAATAATGATGGACGTAGAGCCCCGAGGCCCAGCCCATGTACACCTGGTACGTCGATGCATGCGACTGGGAATGCTCCAGGGGCTAACACTGCGTGTCACCAGCGAGGTGTGCAAGATCAGCATGCGCTCGGCCAAGAAGCTCGAAGACCACGTCAACCACTCGCCGCTGCATAAGGCGGCGATGCAGGAGTCGGAGCTCGCGTTCCAGCTCGAGCTCAACGGCAGGGTAGCACCTACTACCTGACTACGTCGGAGTGTTGTGACACGTGCGTCTAGCGCGATATCCGCCCGAGCTCGCCGTGCCGCCAGCGCCTTATTTACGATGGCAATAAGCTGTTTTGGCGCATCAACGAGACGCTTGAGCTGCACATGTACGAAGCCATCAACGTCCGCACCATCACCGTCTTGGCTCAAAAGGATCACTCGCGCGATGTACGACCACCCGACTCGACCTATCTCCTCCTCATTCGGACACAAATCGTGTAGAAAATCAAGCCGCTCGTCCTCGACTTGGCGCTTTTGCACAAATGCATTGCGAGCTCCAGTACGGCAGCGGAAAGCAAGCAGCAACCGAATGAGGACATGGTACTCCATGCCCCATGCCAGAGCTAACATCCTGCTTAGAGCGCAGCCGCCAAGCGCGAGGCTACGATCAAGTACATTTTGACGCGGCTTCAAGCCACCAAGGACAGCGGTGATGTCATTTCACTCTACATTCAAAAGCAAAACGGCGATGTTTGCGACCCGACGACGACCGCCGACGCGGGGCGAACGTACACGATCGAGCCCGATTCCCAAGTGCCCCGGCGCCGTCACACGTACGACGAAGCCAAAGTCGTTCAGAAAGACCTTGATCACCACACGGAAGCGCTCAAGTCATCGCGCCGGGTCGCCGAGAAGCACAGTGACAGCATTCGCTTGGCGCTCGACGCGTTCATCGACCTCAGCACGTCCGTCAAGACGCGGCCGCATGACGGCGGCATGTCGTGGCTCGGGGCGTACAGCCGCGTGCGCCAGCGCAACACGGTTGAAGTCTTCAAAGAACGCATGAAGCACGGCCACGACGGCCCGCGATCGCCGTCGTCCAAGCCAACCGACCACAGCGAGTACAAATCCTAAGCGCCATCGTCCTTTCTAAACGCTTTATATACCTTGCATTTTATTCCCTTGGTGGTTGCCATCCCAGATCTCACGGCCGCGGTGCTCCGGAGTGCGCTACATGCAGCCTCTTGCGGATTCGATTTTTCCTTCTATTTTTCGCTCATAGACGACAAGTGGCCACAGCACTTGCACCATCGCTGGTCGGGGCATCCTGTTGATCGCGCTTCATACAAGGATCATCGACCGTCTCGTTGCATTGCGCACCTAGTCTCTAGCCATGGGTCACTATTGACCCTTGTCTCTAGCCCAGCTACATGCAGTACATGCAGCAGTACATGGCCCTTCCTGCACAACCCGGCCATCTCCTTTTTTGTCATTTCGAATCTTGTTTTGGCATCCGCATAAAAAAAAGGTACAAACCGACAACCTACAACCGAGCAGCAACACTAATTTCTTGTGACTGCCACAAGACGACGATCAGAAGAAGCAGCATGGCCGAGCCCCTCGCCCCTGTTCCGCTCGTGCGCGTCGAGGCCGACGGCTCGTTCCACCTCGACGAGGCCGCCGTCGCCAAGCTCGACAAGATCAAGGGCAAGATCGCCATCGTGGCCGTGGCTGGTCTCTACCGCACGGGCAAGTCGTTCCTCCTCAATCTGCTCGTGAACGCGCAGAGCCCGGACGCGGTCGCGACCGCCGGCCATGGCTTTGCCGTTGGCGGCACCATCAACGCGTGCACCAAAGGCATTTGGATGTGGGGCGAGCCGTTCGTCATGGAGGACGGCACGTCCGTCATCTTTCTCGATACCGAGGGCATCGGGTCGGTGGACCGCGAGCAGACGCACGACACGCGCCTCTTTGCGCTCGCGCTGCTCTTGGGCTCGTACTTTGTCTACAACAGCCGCGGCGTCATCGACGGCAACGCAGTCGAAGACCTCTCGCTCGTCGTGAACCTCTCCAAGCACATCCAGACGTCGGCGACGTCGCAGACCAACCCGGGCGCGCTCCACGAGTTCTTCCCGTCGTTTCTCTGGGTCGTGCGCGACTTTACGCTCCAGCTCCAAGACAACGGCAAGGAGATCACGTCCAAGCAGTACCTCGAGAACGCGCTCAAGCCGCAGGTACGAGCAGCAGCAGCAGCACTGCCACCCGACTACGTTCTGGCTGCTAGGGCGGCTTTTCGGCCGACGTGGCGGCGCGGGACCAGATCCGTCTTCTCCTCTCCGACTTTTTCCGCGACGTAGATATACAAGTGCAAACTGTCCTCGTCATCTCAGACATGATTGGTAGCGTGATTGCGTGACGCTCGTGCGCCCCGTGGAGGACGAAGCGCAGCTCCGCAACTTGCCCAACGTCCCGTACGGCGAGCTCCGCGAAGAGTTCCGGACCAAGTTTGAGGCGATGAAGAAGCGGCTGTTCGAGAAGGCGTCGCCCAAAAGCCTCTTTGGGAAGGCGCTCAACGGCGCTATGTTTACGAATCTCGCCAAGTCGTACATTGAGGCGCTCAACAGCGGCAAGGTATGGATTCTAGTCACATATTTATCCGACAATATTGATGCTCGTGTAGGCGCCGGTGATTTCGAGTGCGTGGTCGCGCGTCGTGCAGGCGCAGTGCGAAGACGCGGTCGACGACGCGGTCGAGCAGTACAAGAAGCAAATGAACACGCGCGTCGCCGACTATGTCGAAGGCAAGGAAAACTTCATCGACATCCTCGAGCACGAAGCCAACGACGCGATCGAAGCGGCGTCCGACACGCAAATCGTCAACGTCGGCGCGGGCACGGCACAGTTTGACGAGTTTGGCAACCTCAAGCGGTTTGTGCAGCCGCCGCCCGAGCCGCCAAGCGACCTCTACGTCTCGGCAACGACCGAAGAAGACGTGGTGCCGCCGCCAGCACCGATCGTGAAGGAGTTGATCTCGCTCCCGGCGCCGACCGCCGACGTGGACGCGATCCACACGCTGTGTTTGAGCCATGCGGAAAAGGCGCTCCGGGCCGCCGACATTGGCGACCAAGCCGACATGCAGTCGTTCAAGTTGGCCTTCCGCGCGGCGACCAATAGCATCCTTGACGTGTACAAGCAAAAGAACGCGGCCGCGTCGATGATTTACTGCAAGAACCTCCTGCAGTTTCTGACGGCCCACCGCTTCAACCCGTTCAAGCAGCCCGAGTTTGACGCGCTGCAGTACTTTCAGCGCACGTCGCACTACCTCTCGGAGCTCGACGGTGTGTACAAGGACTACTGCCGCATGGCCATTGGCCCATCGGCCGACGCGGCCTACTGCGCGTTTATGAGCCAAAACGTGTTCGACCAAGTGATCGAGTGGACAGAAGACACCAACAAGGCGCACGCGTCGGCCCTGAGCGCGCTCCAGGTGCGCGCACTGGATCATTATCTTGGATAGATCGTATTTTGTCGTGTTAGAACGACCTGAGTGCGATCAGCCTCCAAGTGGCGAGTGCGCAGGGCCAAGCCACGGCCATGAAGGAGCTCGCGCAGCAAGATATCCTCAAGTCCGAGTCGAGCTTAAAGGAAGCCGAGCGCAAGTCCAAGGGCGAAGTCGACGCGCTCCGGGCGACGCTCGAGTACAAGACGCACGAGCTCGAGCACGTGCTCAACCACAACGCGACGCTGCGTCGGCTTGCCGACACGGCGCAAGCGAGCAACTTTCGCGCCAACGAAGTCGCGACCAACAAGAGCCCGCAGCACTACGCCGGGTACCTCATCAAGCAAGGGCGCCCGATGCCGAACGCAGCCCCCGGGCAGCGCGTCAAGTGGCAGCAGCGCTACTTTGTGCTCAACGGTCCGGCCCTGCGCTACTACAACACGAAAGACGACTTTGAGCGCGCACGCTCGGACGACCCGCCGATCGACGTCTCGCGCGCGGTCATTGAAGAGGACAAGGAGGTCCCGGAAGCCTTCTCGATCGCGTTCCCCGACCACTCGCATTACACGCTGCACTTGCACGCCAAGTCGACGTATGTCAAGGACGAGTGGATCGAGCAGCTCCTCAAGGTGCGCCGCAACGTCTCGTCGTCGGGCAATGCGGGTCGCATGGCACCCACTTCCAAGTCGTCGTCGTCGAGCTACGGGTCGCGCGAGTTCTAAGAACGTTTCTGCCTTTGCGTCGTCCAACTATATACGAATCTAGTCCTTCGTTTACTCGTCGTCATGTGACTCGTCGACATCTGGGGCGTTGGCGAGGTCCTTCCCGCAGAGCTGCCCGGCATTTTGAATGAGAATTGGCTTGAGCGGCAGTCCGGAGGAGGTCCCGACTTCGTCAAAGTCCTTGAGGAACACCATGTCTTCCGCAATGAGCTGCCCGAAGACGACGTGGCGACCATCGAGCCAGCTCAACTAACCGACCAAACGTTGGCCGATCACGCACAAACGAATGTTATCGTCGTACGTGGTTGAAGCACACAAAAAACTGCGACTTGTTGCAGTTGGCTTGGTGGGCCATCGAGAGCGCACCGGGCACGTGCTATGCCAGCTGAGCCCGAGTGTCAGCCACGTCGACCGCGTACTTTAAACATGAATCCCTAGTCGATTCCTTCACCAATGACCACAGAGCGAGTCCTACTTCGTCGTCAAAGTTGCGTCCGGACGCAGCCGTGCCACCAATGCCGTTGCCTGCATGATGCGTCAAGGGATGATTGGAGGGTAGGATACCGTGGGTGATGTCACCGCCTTGCATCATGAAGCCTGGCACAACGCGGTGGATGGAGCAACCCTTGTACCTATAACTCGATGCTTTTAGCGCGCCGAGAAAAGGGCAGCGCGCACCACAGCCACTTGGTGCGGGAAGCCGAGCCCTTCTCGCCTATGCCATACGACCAGGTGCAACGTTGGTTGGGAATCGCCGACGACACCGGTGCAGAGCTGACGAAAGTTGGTGGTTGTCAGCGGCAACTGCTGGTAAAACAGCTAGACACTCCTCTCGGATGATCGTTGTATTGGTGAAGGGCTACCTCGAAGCGGAGGCGTCGCAGCGGGTCGTTCCCGATCGCAATGTCAAGAAAAACTACAGGGTTGCCTCGGCCTGACCCGATGGTAAACTCGTAGATGCTCTGCGGCGTCGCGGGCTCGGCCATGGTTCGCACCCCTTGAAGATCCAAAATGCAATGTCGTGTATGATTATTTATTGTCGACTTCGACGCGTGTATCGGTGCGACTCGTCCACGTCCGGAGGCCCGTGGTCTCTTCCCAGCTCATCGTTGCGCCTTTCGAAGTACTGAGGAGACCGACGCTCTCTTTCTCAAGGAGCCGCATCTGGACCTTCTTCTTCATCTCGTAGCTCATGGGCGATTCGCTGAGCTTTCTCCGACTGCTCTCGCCGCGTGACGACGATGGATTGTTGTTGTTGTTGTGGTCGCTGTTTTGGGTTTGGAACTTGGGATGCAACTTGAGGTTGAAAAATCCCGGGGACGAATCGACGCGGTGGTAGCTCTTGTCGCCAAGATTTGTGTGCTGCGGCAGCTGGTTGCGCTCGTCAATGTACTCGCGGTGCTGCTTGGAACCCATCCACGACTCGAGCCGCGTTTCGTAGTCGCGCGCTTGCTGTTCGAGTCGAATCTTGTGCGGCGAGTTCATCTTGTGCCGCTGCACCGGGCTCTGAGGCACGTACGTATTGGCGTTGATGCGAATACCGCGAGGCCGCTCACTCTCGGTCACGAGCGGCATGGCTACCCGCTTGACGCCTTCGGGCCGCGGCTCGGGCGGCGGCGGCCGAATTTTGGTCGGGATATTGGCAAAGTGGTCGACCACCGGGTGGACGACCGGGAGCACATGCCGGCGTTCGACGAGCACATTCGTGCGCGACGCTGGCGACGGTACGTGGCGCCGCTCTTGGCGCCACCACGGACGCCCCGGCGAGAAGGGCTCGTCCGAGCCCGACATTCGTCTATATATACGGCGAGGTGGTTATTTTGACTGCGCTATGACGTGGCAGCGTATTCTTGCAGCAACGAACTAAGATGAAACAGTCGTTGTAGACAGAACGGAGAGCGATCGATACGATCGCCCACTTGTGATTGCTGGGCTGCCCTTTCAGATGTGTATTTTGCTTGTGAGATGAAACGCACCAAAAGCTTCCAGTGGGCGCGACAATTGAGCGCAACGACGCCTTCAAAGACATGTAAGGTCCTGGCACCTCCAAGTCAACGGCTTGGCTCTGTGCGGTATCGTTATACATTGCCCCTTTACAGTCTCCCTTGTATTCAAATGAGAGCACTTTGGATATATGCCTCACGGCCAAGTAGGAAGGCAGGAGCGACGCGGCTTCTATTGACGACCTCAAGACCTCGAAAGCTCCATGAGCAAGTGGCATGTCGCTGTGAGGTTATGCACTCTTGTCTATTGTTGCCCGGTGAAGACGTCGTAGGCAGCAATTCGTCGTGTGTGTCGTTCGGCCAAGCCTGCTGGAGTTCGAAGCGGCTTTTGCCTTGATTTCGGGCACATGCATTGCGATCTGCCCACCAAAAGCATCCATCCATTCATGTATCAAGTTGATACAAGCTACGTCTATTGGTCATGCTTCATCGACGCCAGTCGATCTATCGCGGCGACAAGCGCGTCTTGAAAGTGCTCGAGGTCCAAACTGCGGCCAAGAAGCGTGCGCAGAGAGAGTTGCATCTGCCCGTCGTACGACACACTGACGACCTCGAGCATGTGGGCGTTGCGGTAGTCGAGGTCGGACGACATAAAGTAAAAGGCATCGAGCGGTCGACCCGCAATGCGTAGACGCGCAGCGGGGCCGACGACGCTGCTCGCGTACATGGGACTCGACCAGGACCCGCGCGGCGGCACTGGGACGTGTCCAAGAAGCCAGCGTGGCACGAGCGCAAGGCCCGCGTCCCGACACCACCGACGTACTGCGATGTCCTTCTGGATCGACTGCCCCGCCCGGGCCACCGCACGCAGGCGGTCGTTGGCTTCGACCATCTCGACATGCAGCGGCAAGCAGATCGCCACAAGATCCGCTTGCATCCGGTCGACGTCGCCGTGCCGCGCGTCGACTGGTAAGCGCACCTGCAGCTGCAGCGATTCGACCAGCGCCGCGTCAAAGTTGGTCAAGAGCAATGTGCGGAGCGCATCGCCGAGTGCTGCCACAAGCACTTGACTCACCGTGACGCTGTGGCGCCGAGCGATCGTCTGGAACGACGTCAAAGGAATGCGGCACAAGCACGTCTGGGGCGCCTCAGTGGCTGGCGTCAGCGCTGCGTAAAAGCGGGCGAGCGAGCCAAACCCGTCGCGCCGTCCTTGGAAGCCCAGATAGGGCACGGCGGGGCGACTTACATCGTCCCAGAGGCGCCCGAGTGCGTCGACGACGTCCGTGAAGTGCCTGGTGCTTGTTCGTTGTGGCCGGATGGTCGATGGACATGGAGCGTCCGCGAGAACGCGTTGGAGAAACTGGATGCAGCCCATGCCGTCGATGATGCCATGCGGGACGCGGAAGACGATACCATCCCGCGACCCGCGCACGAGCCATAGCTCCCATGGCCGGTACGCATCCATGGGCACCGCCGCGATGCGGTCGACCAATGTTGTCGTTGCTTCGTCGGACGTGAGCGCCAAAAAGTGTGGGCCGACCGGCGTGCTATCCCGTAGCGCATGAAATCGCTTGGTTTTCGGGTCGTACAGTCGAAACAAGGTTGCAAACGTAGCGCGCGTACGCTTCAGGCGCGGTTCGATAGCAGCCTGCAGCTCGGCCAGACGCAGAGACGTGGAGGCAAGCTCGAAGACGCCAATGGTGTTGCGTCCGGCCATGAGCGCCTGGTTCATAAATTCGAGGGGCGGCGTGTGTTCGCCATCGACGTCGACGTCGACAAGCTGCCTCGGAAGCGGCACGACCTGACCGTCGATAAAAAGACTCGTGTTGAGCTCGCTGGCATCGGCAAACGTGAGGGCGAGCATGCGCGGGCTCAGGTACGTGACTTGACAGGGTGGCTCGATGCGCGGTGGCTGCGATGGCTCGAACGGGACGCCGCCCTCGGTGCGCTCGAGGTAGACGACACGAGGGCCATGCAGAGGTACGTAAGCTGACGTCGCGAGCGCTGGCGGATGCAGCGTGTACAGGTAGCGTCGACATGGCACGTGGCGCAGCATGATGCCACCTCGTGTCGCCCTTTGACGTGGCAGTTTTTGCAAAGGATATCCGGTGGATTAACCGGATTCTCATTTCAATATCTTTTCCGCATCGGCCTTGCAGCATGCGCTTCCGTGCCCAGCTCGTCGTGCAGGTCGACGGGGTGCTCAAGCACTCGCAGCGTCTCTACGACCTCGTCGTCGACGACGATGGCATGATCGTCTTCAAGGGCAATGGGTCCTTCACACGGTCCTTCCCCAAGCCCGACAAGGTCGTCATGGGGACGCGGGTCCTGCGCATCTCGCAGGGCGCCCGCCATTTTCTCTGTCGGTTCCCTGACCCAGCGGCGTTTGCTACGTGTGTCGCGCATCTCCAGACCCTTCGCCTCGCGCTTCTCGACGTGCCGGCGTTCTTGCGCCAAGACAGCAAGAAGCTCGCGAGCTTGGCGTACTGCCGCCAATACTTAGCCCACCCCCAACTCCCCGCGGCCAGCGCCAACGTCCAAAGAAGCTTCAACAACCTCATCTTCAAGCGTTAGTCGACACATTCGATTTCTTATGCGAGCGTCGGCGGCGTGTACGTCGACTCGAGCGTCACGCTGTTGAAGTAGTAGTACACCTGGTTGGCCTCGTCCCAGTACTGCGTCCACTCGCCGAGCTGCACTGGCGCGTAGATCGAGACGTCGTCCGCAGTCGGCTCGGCAAACGCCGACGGCCGGTCAAATGTGCGCTGGCCCGTCTTTTGGTTGAGATAGTATGTGACGTTGTTGGTCACGTCGACCTTGCGCACCCACGCCATTGCAATGTCGTCGGCCGATGCTGTGAACGCGTCCGGCGGCACGTACGAGCTCACTTTGGTCGACACGTTGAAGTACCACTCGCGCTTTGTCTCGTGGTCAATGTACTTTTCCCAGTCGCCAAGGACCACATTTGGCGTCCGGTACTCGCCGACGCGAAGGAACCAGCCATCGAGCTCGTCTTGCTCCATCTCGGACGGCCACAGCGATGGGAACTCGCCGTCGCCATAGTCGATGCGCTTGTCGTAGTAGTCGTAGAGGGTGCGGAAGGCGTGTCGCCGGCGCCGCCCGCCCGCATGGATGGCCTCCCAGCACTACACGAATATGAGCCGAGTCGTTCGAGACGGCCGCACACGGCACCGCTTTGCAAAAGAACTCTTGGCAGTCTTGGCACTCGTTGGCCGCGTCCGCGATATCTACAATAAGCGATACGACTGCGGCTCATTTGCGTGGCGATGTACCGCAGTCGTTGCACTTGGGGCGCGGCAAGAGGTCGAGCATGTCTTGGGGCATACGGTGCCGGATCTCGCCCGTGTCTTGGTGCTAGTTCACGTTTTTCTTTGGTATAGTGCAAGATAGACAATGTCGTACGTAGTAGGTCTTGGTGCCGTTCTCGGGGTTGGGTACTTCCTTCCAGCGCTTCTTGCGTGCCAGGACCGCGGCCTTGGACCGGTCGCGCCCTTTCTTACCCCGCCAGCCTGCTTGAATGCGCGTGGCACATTGATGCTGCATCTTTGCTTCGGCGAGGAGGCGCTACATGCAATGATATCGTCAGAAATGATCTCTCGCGTCCAGCAGCTCTACGAGCATGGCGTCTCTTTGCATCTGTGCGGCGTGCAGTCGCGCGCGACGACCACGGTAGATGGTTTGGAGCTTTGTCGTGGCGGCAGACCGCGCCTCAAACGCGGCATCTTTGAGAAACTTGAGCATCTGCATGCCCATGCGACCTACGAGGTGCGGTGATCACCAGATGTCACTCACGTGTCGGCACGCGACACCTTGTTTGCGTCGCCAGGCACTTTGCACTTTGCGTGCTGCGAGGGCGAGTGCCTTCTTGTGCAGCAGCAGCTGCAGCGTTTGGTGCTGCAGCATCGCACGGCGCGCGCGAAAGCGTCGCTGGACTCGCGTCGCTGCGGCGGCCTCGGCCACCCGGCGATGCACGCGCTGAAAGAAGAGTCGGCGCTCGCGCCGCCGCCGCAGTGCGCGCTGGAGCAGCGTGGCTGCACGGTCTCGCTCGGCCATGCACGCGGCCATGTCTTGTCGCAATCGCCGCGCGACGTGCCGCGCCGCGCGCCCGCGGTAGATGGTTTGCAGCTTGCGCGCTGCGGCATCTTGCTTGCGACGGTGCGCTAGCACAACCTGCAGCGCATGAGCAGACAGAGAAGGCAGGATGCTCGCCGACCTCGTGGTGGGCACGGCAGCGCTGGCGCCACGTAAAGCATCGCAGCGCGTGCTGCAGAACGCGTGCGGCGGTGTCCCGTGCGACGGCCCGTGCGTGCGCCAGTTGGCGCAAGGTCGCCAGCTCCCGCCGCGCGACATAGCTCCGCCAACTCGTTTGGATTCGAACGACCATGCGTAGCTTGTACGCTTCCTCGGCGCGGTGCCTTCGTCGCGTCGCTTCTTCGCGGGCTCGCTTGGCGCGGTAGGTACTCTAGTACACGGGTGAAGATCGTGCGAATGAAAGGCAGACGCCACGGTACCTGGATGAGCGTCGCGGCCTGCGTCTGCTTGCGAAGCTGCATGCGGCGCACCCACACATACCGCCGCGCTTGCCGCCCACGAAAGACGCTTTGTATTCGTCGTGCGGCCCAGCGCATGAGCGCATCGTCTCGCTGCGCAGCGGCCGCGCGGCGCGCCACCTTGCAGCGGTAGAGACACTACGCGCAGTGCGGAGATGAGCTTTGCGACCACTGCATCAAGGTCGGTACTTGGATCTTGATGGCGGCCTTCCAGCAGTGCCCGTACTCGTCAATGAATAGCATGTCGTTGGCGCGGTGCTGCGGAAAGAGTCCTCGACGACCACCCATCTCCCGCAAGGCACCATACTTCCACGCCGCCCGAAGCGGCTTGAGCGCCATGAAGGAAATCGCCGAGTGCTAGATGATAGGAACTAGTACGATGGCTGTAGCGACGCAACGTACCGAAACATCGAGATGCATGAGGTGGGTACAGCGGTCGGCGAGCCAGGAAATGCCCACCATCGTGATGCGCCCGAGACCGACGAGCCAGAGGTACTGCAGCTTGAGAAGGCCGTCGCAGATCGCCAAGAGCCCCATGTCATCCACCAAACCACAGCCTACGTGTCGCTGCGTCAGCATGCAAGTGTGTCACCGCCTTCTACCGGTGAGGTCGAGCGACGTGAGGAGGTGGCAGCCGTGGCAAACCCGCTGGAGTCCGCCACTCGAAATGCGGTCGCAGTTGCGCAGCTTGAGGGTCTCGAGCTGGCGTAAGTGCCGACCGATGCTTGCGAGCGCGTGGTCGTCCACGAGCGCACACTCGTTCAACACCATTACCGTCAGTTTGACGCAGTGCGCGGCCAGCACACTCACGCCGTCGCTCGAAATCTTGGTGCACTGCGTGAGGGTGAGCGTCAAGAGGTGGTGGCAGCGGAGCTTTCGAAGCGCGGTCTACGGTCGCACACTTAGTGGTTGCGTGTCGACGCAGATCAAGCGATATCGTACATCGTCAACACGTGGGCACTTGGTCAAGTCGATGTGCTGCAGCTGCGTGCACCGAAGCCCGAGCGCCGCCAGACCATGCGGCTCGGCCTGCGCGGTCCCAGCAGACGCCAAGACGAGGCCCTTCATGCGAAGGGTGCTGAGCTCGTGGCACCCGAGCGAGATAAGGTGCAAGCCAACATCCGTCATGCGCACGCAGAGCGAAATGTCGAGTGTCGTCAGTTGCAAGCACCCTTCGGCGAGCGCGCGTAGTGCGTAGTCGGTGAGCTTGCTGCAGCCCGATATGTCGACATGCGTGAGCGCTGCGCAGCCCAGTCCGAGCCAGCTCAAGCCTGCATCCGTAATGTGGTCGCAGCCCGACACATCGAGATACTAGACGACGACAAATGACTCTCAAGGACGATGCAAAACTACATATTCCAGGGCGAACGACGTACTTGGAGGACTTTGCAGTGCTCGGAGAGCGAGAGAAGACACATGTCGGTGATCTTGTACAAAAACTCGGAGCGTTGCAGCTCCAATCGGGTAAGGTCCAAGCAGGCGTTCGCGACGGCGTGCAAGCCCTGGTCCGATACCTATCACGCCAGTAATTGAACCCGGTCCGTGCAGCCTCCAAAGAACCTCTTTACAGCCGTTGAGATTGAGACAGTGCAAGCGGGGACAGTGCTGAGAGAGCGCGGTCAAAAGCGCGTCGGTGGCCTACCAGAAAAGCTTGGCGTTGGGCACGAACCGGCCCGCTGCGTACATGAACGCAGTGCGCGACATCCAACGCTCGCAGCCGTCGACAACCGTGCGTCACTTTGATGAGTGCATACTCGGGGAGCTGTCGGCACCCGCTCAAGCTAAGGTCTACGCAACACATGTGATGTCGGGGCTTTGTTCTTGTGGCACCTTCGAGATAGGCGCAGCCGTCGCCGATGGCCGCGACACCCGCGCCTTCCAACGTCATCATGTGGCTCAGATCCAAGCGTCGCAAGTACGTGCACGCGCCCGCGACGGCGCGCACGAGACCATCCGTGAGCTACCATTTGTGGTCACCAAAATGAAATGGACGGCAAAGGGCAACTTGGGGACAGCGACTCAGCACCAGCGACTGCAGGAGAGGACCCATGGTCCGCAAGACGCAGAGCACACCCGCATCTGTAATCTAGCGCGTCTTGTCTATGCCGGTGTTGATCTCAACCATGCGTACATGCTCGCCATTTCGCAAATTGAGTTTCATATCGCGCCGCTGAGGTGTTTCTATCGATATCTATGTGAGCTGCAATACCATCTCGAGCTACCCAAGCAGCCTACGACGTACTCGAGGACGGACTCTCGGGCAACTGGTTGGACAGCGGCGATTGCAGTGCCGCGAGCCGCGCCATGCACGAGTCGAATGCGATAAGCGTCCACATCTGCTTGCACATAGAGCGTTTAGCTTCTACACATGAGAGGCGTACTGAGAGGTCGACGTCAGTGCCGCGCAGCAGCTCGGGCGGCAGCTCCTTGTAGGCGAGGTCCAAGGACATGGCGAGAAGGTCCTGGGCGCGTGCGATCGTCGGGCTATGCAACGTCCTCATTCGAATTATCCGGTGACAAGATAGTAATATACGAGGGAGGCAGAGCATCGAGGCGAATGCCCATGTGCGGCTTGCGCTTGCGACTTCTGTCCATGCATGCGTGAGACGGTCGGTCGCGTGAGCTCATGTACCGAAGTCGCGGCGGCATGAGTCGGTTTCACGGACGCAGGTCAATGTTAGTGTTTTCCCAACGGTCTTGGCTCTTCTCGCCACGGTCCATAGGACGTGCGAGGTCGACAAGGGCATGTAGACATGTACATTATTGTCGGATGCGATGCCGACAAATGCGATCCTTCCTGGCTTTGCTATGGCCATCGGTGGTGTGATGGTATAGTACAGGGAAATATCAGAGTTAACCAAAGACGAGGGGATTCGCAGGAGTCGGCTTGCTCGTCATCTTGGGCGCGCGTCGCACGGGCGTCGACGAGGGCGCGTCGTCTTGGTTGCTCGATGTGGCCTTGTACGTTTTGAGCTGGCGCTTCAAGCCCATGATGGCGTCTTCGTCGCGCGCCATGTTGGCGTTGGCGTGGTGCAAGAGGAGTCGCAGCTCGTCGTTTTCCTTTTGCAGCGACGCAATCGCATCGATGTCTTCTGGCCCTTCTTCGATCGTGTCGAGGCGCTGGAGCTGCAGCTTGGCCTCGGCCAGCGCCCGCTGACAGGAGGCTTTCTCTAGCACGAGCGCCCGATTCTCTTGCATGAGACTCTGAACCTCGCCTTGGAGCTCTCGGCGAGCGCTGCGCTGGGTCTCCTCGGCCTGGCGCCGTTGTGTATCCAGCTCTGCCGCGCAGTCGGCGCGCACTTGGTGGAGCTGGACCGTGAGCGAGTCCACGTCAGCCTGAAGGCGGGCTATCACGGCCTCGTAGTACGCGCGAACATTGCTCGCCGTCGGAGATGCAGCGTCCGTCTCGGGCGAAGTTGCATTGTTCCCGCTGTGGATCCGCGTCACAAGGAGCGTGAGCTTCTCTAGCCACTCGTCCTGAAGCGTCGTGTAGGCCTGTTTGGCGGCCGCAAACTCCTGCAAAAGATCGTCGCAGACCTTGACCGGCGTCGTAGGCTCCACCCGTTGCTGCTCGCCACTCGGTGGCAACGACGCCGCGCGTGTCAAGCGTACGCTCTGCGCGTTGGCCGACCGCCATCGCACAGGGGGTGGCGCTTCGGACGCACGGCGAAGCGCCGGCCTTTCCTTGGGCAGGGGCTTGGGCGCCGGCCGCATCGACTGCTTGCGGAGGAACTCTACCTTTGCCGGCGCGGCGCGAACCCGCGTGCTGCTGCTGCTCGTCTCGCGCATGTACGAGCGCAGGTCCTTGGCCGCGGACCCGGCCATCTTGTACTGCGCGAAATCCGGTTTGATTTTAGCCAATCCGCAACCGCCGGGGTTTTGCACCGACGGTTCACTCATGCAGCGAGGACCATGGCCCAAGGACGCCAAGGAGAGTGAGGCTTCTCTGGTCGACCTCAAATGGCCTCCATGCGCGTGCACCTGTGCTTGATACATATTCGGCGAGGTTGATACTATTCACTTCTAGAGACCTTCCCCTCCAGATAGAATGTATTCATTGTGTAAAGGTATTAAATGATAGAGTATTGCTTGCAGAATGAACATTCGCCAACCTTCACCACCATGCTCCGGACCACGGTCGCGCGCGCCTTCCCATCGGGCGTCCTGAAGCCTCTGGTCCAAGCGCCGCTAGGTCTTCTGCGCCATCACAGCGGCCATGCCCACGGTGATCACGACCATGATCATGACCACGACCATGATCATGACCACGACCACTCGCACGACCATGACCACGGTCATGGCCATGACCATGCGGCAATGGGCGCGCTGGACGAGGCTGGCCACTCGGGCCCGCCGTCGATGGTGCGCCATACCAAGGGCAAGAACCACTCGGGTCTGCAGAAGCAAGTGTTTAGTTTGTACCGGTCGTACCTCCGCGTGGCGTACGAGAAGCAGCGTCTTGGCGAAGAGGGCACAGTGGCCTTTGTCCGCGACCGGTTCCGGTCCGAGGCCCACTCGATCGACCGCATGAACTTCCACATGATCGAGTACCTCCTCCGGAAGGGCGAGCGCCAAGTCAAGCAGTTCAAGGCTGCCAAGAACGCCACGTACGTCCAGCCGGCGCAGCAATAAAATACAATCATCCAACATTTTATTTTAATATTTGCTTCGAGATGGCAGCGACGTGCGGCGCGCTCTACCCGCGGGCCGGGAAGCTCGTCTTCGAGCTCAAGACGCAGCTCGGGTACCTCGACCAGGGCGCAAGCAGCAGCACCGAGATGCAGGCCCGGGAGACCGCGGCCGCGCTCCGCTCGCTCATCGACCAGCTCGACTCGCTCGTCTACTCGGAGAACCCCGCCGGCAGAGACATTTGGATGAAGAAGGTCCAGCAGCTCCGCGAAGACTACGCGCTTCTCAACAACACGCTCGAGCAGCGCTGTATCCAGTCGAGCCGATCGCAGATCGAGCTCCAGGAGCGCCAGAAGCTCCTCTCGCGCCGCGGCAATGCTGCGCAGAACGACATTGCGATGCTCTCGCACGAGTACGACTCGCTCGGCCGTTCGTCGCGCATGGTCAACGACCTCACCGACCTCTCGTACGCGACCCTTGGCAACCTCAGTACGCGCAGCTCATCTCTCTCCTGTACATCATGCTACCATGTGTAGGCGACCAGCGCGACCGCATGAAGGGCGTCCAGCGCAAGGTCCTCGACGTGGCCAACCGCCTCGGCCTCTCGGGCTCGCTCCTGCGCATCATCGAGCGAAGAGACACGGTCGACAAGTGGATCGTATATGGCGGGATGGTCCTCGTACTCGGCTTTATGTATGTGTGCGTCGCGTACCTCCGCGGGTAATGCTCGCTTATACCATGACGCTTCAGCTCGGTTACTTTGCCAAACTCGAAAGCTTACGATGACTGCACGAACGGGTGCTTGAGCGCCTCCTTGACCGTGATGCGCTTGGCCGGGTCCAAGACAAAGACCTTGTCGAGGAGGTCCTTCAAGTCCGCCAGCTGCTTCTTGTCGTCGCTGGGCGCGCGGGCCGCCGCCAGCGACGTGCCCAAGTCCTTGGTCGCGTTCATATTGTTCATCACGCGCAGCATGGGCTTGGCTACATGCGCAGCATATGAGCACCTACCCTCACCGAGCATGGAGGAATCTACCTGTGACACGGTCGATCTCGCGGCTAATGAAGCGGAGCTCTTCGTCAAAGTGGGGCTCCATGAGAAATTTCTCGAGGTACACGGCGCGGTGACGGCGCAGGAGCTTGGCGGGGAATCGGCCCTTGACCTCCATGAAGAGCTTGAGCATCTCGTTGTTGGTTTGGCCCGGAAACATGACGCGGCCCGTGTACATTTCGTAAATGCAGCAGCCAATGCTCCACATATCGACGGGGGCGTCGTACGCGAGGCCCAGAATGATCTCGGGCGCGCGGTAGAAGCGGCTCACGAGGTACGGCGTCGGGTCGTGCGCGTCTGGCCCCGTCGACTTGAAGGCCGAGCCAAAGTCGCAGAGCTTGACCATCGACTGCTTCTCGTCCAGGAGCATGTTGTCGGGCTTGATATCTATGGAGCAGCCATGAGTCCTTTTCAAATCGACCACGAGGTCGCACCGGCGTGCACGACGTGGTGCTTGGAGAGGTGGTCCAAGCCGAGCAGCAGCTGCTTGCAAAAGACCTTGACGCCACGCAGCGAGAGGCCGTCGCGGCCGCCAAACTTCTTCATCGCTTCGCGCACGTTCATCTGCATCGGTTCAAACACCATGGCCGTGTGGTTGCGGTGCTCAAACGACGCAAGCAGCTTCACAATGTACTTGGCCTTGTGCCCGACCTGCAGCTCGGTGAGCAGCCGCATCTCGGTCTGCGCTGCGTCCCGCATCGTGTCGTTGGCGCGAATGAGCTTGATCGCGACCGTCTTTTCGTCGCCGGTCATGCGTTTGCACAGAAGGACCGTCGAGAAGACACCTTTGCCCGCCTAGAGCCGCCATCGTCAGTGAGACGTCGCAAGATGGGCGTCACGTACGTTGCCCACAACGCGGTACTCGCCGTTCAACACTTCGCCAATCGTCGGACGGTAGTAGCCCTCGCTGTCGTCGCAGTGGCCGCGCGTGGCTTTGAGAATCGCGGGGCGGGCGGGCGCGTTCGGCACGCGCGCGCCAAAGTCGTCGTCGTCGGCAGCAAACATGTCAAAGTCGTCATCGTCGGCGTCGGCGGGCGCGTCTTCTTGGGGTGGCGATGGAGCGGGGACGGTTTCCTCTACGGGCGGTGCGACGACCGTGTCCTCTGTCATCGAGCGCTCGTCCGACTCGTTGCCGGCCTTGGCGGTTTTTCGCAGATCCGACAGATCAAAGCACTCGTCATTTGAGTCATCTTCGTCGTCGTCGTCGTCATTGTCGACCGTCTCGTTGATGGCCACTACGGCGGTACTACCTTGGTCTTCTTGCGTGCTGGGGAGCTCGGCAATGTTGGGCTCGGGCGATGTGATGGTGGGTGCCGGTGGCGCAACGACGATCGGGGCCGACGGCTTTTTGAAGCCCGCGATCGACGACTTGGCGGCCGCAAGCGCTTTGAGGATGTCCATTTTCATGGAGCCCACGTCAACCTTGGCAATGCCCGAAGGCGTGACAGAGGTCGACGGAGCTAGGGCAGCAGAGGGTAGGTTTGACGTCACGGAAGAGTCAGTCGCGTTTACACTGGGAGTACACTCGGTCGTCGTCTCGGTGTCGACAGGTCGCTTAAGCTCCTTCGTGCCACGAGTCAATTCAGTCAGCTTTATCGGGATCGTCACGGAGACAGGCTTACTCGCTGCAACCACGACCGGCGAGTGCGACACGCTGAAGATGTCGGCGATCGAGCGCACGGCGGTCGACTCCTTTACCTCCGGCTTTGGCGCTGGACCGATGGTTGGCGACGGCTTGAGCGCCGGCTCCTTCGTCGCGACCTTCTTGGGCTCGGCCGAGCGCGACCGGCTGCGCCGTTTCGGACGCTTGGGGGCTCGGCGAGGAGACCTGTCGCGGCTGCGGCTGCGGTGGCGACGGTCCCGGTCGCGACGGCTACGCTCGCGCGACCGGCTTCGGCTGCGTCCGTGGCGGCGCTTCCGGTCTGGCGACTTGGACCGTTGCTCGCGGGTCGTCGGCGTCTTGGCGTCCATGCTGTTCTCGTGCACCGCAAACCGAATCGAATTCAAAGCTGGCCGTTGCGGATTCGCTCAAATTCAGTCGACAAAAGCCGCGGATTGGTAGAAATGAAACAATGGAAACGACGATGAGTGGGTAAAATTTAATGCATGGTGCATTCTCATTGGTGGAGCCAAGGATTTTCACCAATGCGCATTTTGGATCGCGCCCCTTCACCATGGAGGAAGCCGTGTCGCTGCTGGAGGAGCAGCCGTACGTGGCGTTGCGCAGCACCAGCCCCGAGCGTGGTCCGAGCGCGGCCCACCGCCGCCGAAGCACCATGGGCCTCGGCCGCCGGCCGTCGCTTATCCGAACGCCGTTCCTGCCCGTCGACGAAGCCGACGAGCTCTTGCTCCGCGCCAACGAAGCGCCCGACTGCCGTGCGCCGACCGTCGCCGGTGCAAAGCGACTACACCACGATATCTATCTAATGATTGGTGCGTAGAAACGGTTCAGCTCATGAAGGCCCATCAGTACCGCCTTCAGCAGTTTGCCAAGCTCCAGGGCATCACGGGCATGAGCGCGATGACGCTCTGCTTCACGCCCGAGTACGAAGCGGGCTACCGCGATTACATCCAGCGAGGCGCCGTGCGACGCACGCGCATCTGCTTCCTCCTTGGCTTCATCGGGATCGCGCTCTACTTTACGTGGGAAGCGACCCGGATTGTCTTCTCACCTGCCGCGTATGCCATTGCATTTGGCCCTGGGCTCGTACCCTTTGGGATCGGTTTTGCCTCCACGTTCGTTCCGACCATGCGCCCGCACATGGAAGCCCTCTTCCTCACGGTATATCTTGCAAGGCTCGAGGACTTGGTTCACGAGCAGGTGCTAGGTGTTTGCCATCGAAGCCGGCGCACTCATCATCTTCAAGCCCATCGTTGGTCAAGCTGGCCCCGTCCTTCCGCTCCTCCTCTTGCTCATACCCGTCTTTGGCGTCACGCGCGTGCGGTACGACTCGCTCTCCGTCCAATCGACATGCGACAACTTTGGCGCTTAGGTTCATCTACAGCTGCGCGCTCGGCTGGTCCATCTTTGCCGCTTACATTGGCGTGCAGCTTCTTGCGCGCTCGATTTGGCACGTTGGGTCCGACAAGCCGTCAAGTATTTTCTACCAAGGGCTCAACTACGGCATGATGGTGCTGGGCGGAATGGTGTCGCACTACCGCCAGGAATTATTGCGTCGGCGCAACTACGCTCTGCTCCTCCCGTTTGGGTCGAGTCCCGACTGCTCGGACGCACTGCACAAACCGAAATTTTCAAAAAAAGCGCTCTTACACCAAGGCTCGCTGGCGTTCAAGCACGACCGCGTCGAGGCCACGTTCTTGCGCCATTGGTACCTCATTGATCCGTTCCCGTTCGAGAACCCAAACGCTGCCGTGCTCCACGAAGGCGCGTTCAAAGTCGTCCGCTTCTCGATCGCAACTGCAATTATGAACCAAACGTTCCTGGCCATCCAGGTGCAGTACACGCAACCACGAGCGCTAAGGTCATGACACGAGTAGGATTACCGTCTCTTGGGCGCGTCGCCGTCGATTCAATCGCTGGGCTACATGCTTCGCTTCGGAGTCGTCGACTTCGCGTACCTCGCGTCGGCTGCCTTTATGTTTGTCGTTGGCAAGCTCTACGTCCGGCAGTGGCGCGCCGTTGACGACGGAAAGGCGCCGCGCCTCGCCGACACGCAGCTCAACGACGTGCAGGCGAGCCAGACCTTTGCGGCAGTGGTCGTGTTGGTACATACCACTAGTATGGCGACGCTGCTCTGCGCCGTCGTCTCGTCGTCGTCGTCCGCACTGGCCGACGTGTACCTCATGGGGTTCATCAACGCCGTGCTCTTTAGCCACCGATCTGGGTTCCGCGTCCGGCACAAGTATGCCGTGTGCGTCACGACAGTCGTGGGGCTTGTCGCCACCATCGTCTTGAGCCAGGTAGCCAACCTAATGTATCGCAAAAGGCAAGCACACAAACGCTGCACTAGATGCTCGTGCACTGGCTCGCGCTGCGCTACGCGTGCTACATCATCACCGTCCTCTTCCTCGGCGCCATGATCTCGCGTGAAGAAGAGAGCTTGCGCCGGAGCTTCTTCATCCTCAAGTCGATTCGGTCGCTCGAGTTTGAAGAGTGGTTTCAAACCATCTGCAACATTCAAGGTGGCGACGCCAAGCGAGTCGGTAGTGGTTGATGGCGTCCGACGTAGACTGGGTCCGCGCGCGGCTCTTGCAAAAAACCGCCCAAGCGCGTCGCAGTCTGCCGCACGTCAAGAGGCCGCTCGTACCTCCCGCCGTCGACACGAGCTCGCACCTCTCGCAAGCGTCAAAATGGGGCATGTACGGCGAGTGCGTGCACGTGGCCCTTGTCGCCCTCGACCTCGTTCTGCGCATCTACCAATAACGCTACGTCCCACCCCCTCGGCCAAGTGTCGTTCTCTTCCTCTAGTATCAAGTACACGCAACGACTCGTTTATGTTTGGACAATGTGTCTTCCATGTGTGCCACCAACTCGAGATGGAATGTATATGCAAACTAGCAAGGTTTCGGCGGGTCTTGCTGCTTACGCGTTCATCTTGACGAGCTCGCTGATGCCGCGGACCGTGTCCATCGGCACCAAGACGAGGCGGAGGTTGCCTTGGTTGACGTTGATCTTGCGTAAAATGTTGAGGTACTGGATGGCCGTGAGGTAGTCGACAGCGCGGACGCCGACTTCGTTGATCGCTATGGTGACACCCTTGATAAGAGATCCTAGTTTCAACACGTGGGTATGTATACCCGCTCGAATCGCTTCCATCGACTGCGCCTCGGCCTTGGACGAGAGCATCTTGGCTTCGGCGAGACCTGTCGCCTTGAGCAGCGTTGACGCGCGGTCGCCCTCGGCGCGCAGCACGAGCCCGGCGGCGTCACCACGCGAGTTGACGATGCAGCTTTCGCGCTGGCCGTCCGCCTGACATAATGGTGCATACACACATGTAGATACTGAGAGCAATGTACCTCCAAGACTTCGGAGCGGCGCTCGCGCTCGGCCTTGATCTGCTGCTCCATCGCGAGCTTGATGTCGTTGGGCGGCACGATATCAAAGATCTCGACGCGCGTAATTGTCACGCCCCAGCGCTCCACGTCCGGCTTGACCTACAACGCCGTTCGTACGATGCTGCGTCTTGCAATAGAAACGTACGCGGTTGAGGAGCTCCGTGTTGATCTCGTCGCGGGACGAGAACGTGTCGTCGAGCGTCATGGTCGCAATGATGTTGCGCAGCGTGGCCTGCGTCACGAGCTCGACAGAGTCCGGAATGTTCTGAGCCTTGTACACAGCGAGGCGCGGGTCCACGATGCGAAAGTACACGAGCGCGTCAATGTCGATCATGACCGTGTCCTTTGTAATCACGTGCTGGCGCGCAAACTCGATCACGTGCTCGCGCATGTCGACGGTCTCGCTCATGATCGAGATCGACGGCGCGTCACCGCTTATGATGCGGCGGCTCAGGTGGCGCCACGCGATCGGGCGCACGCGCTCGATGACGGGCACGATAAAGTGGATGCCGGGCAAAAGCGTCATCTTGTACCGGCCAAAGCGCTCGAGGATCATGACCTCGGCGTGGTTGACGACGCGGATGCTCAGCGAGAAGGCGAGGAAGACGAAGAGCCAGAAGACGCAGACGACCACGATCACGGCCACGAGGCCCGTCGTTGCGATCGGCATGCTGGAGAGAAATGGGATGTCCTGTCCAACACGGCGCTGGCTTGGTGATGGACACGGCCGGATACGATCCGGATAAGCAAAAACAAGCAGGAGTGAACACGGCCGTTCGGGCGGTTGTCGGCCGTTCCAAGAAACAGCCCGAACCTTTTAAACTCGATACAGTAGTCATACTAATAAATTTACACGTCGAGGTCGATGTAACAAAAGCATGCAAGCATCATCGGGATCGATGCAAGAAAAACTTGCCAGCACCAGGCACCAGCAAAACGAAAGAGTTTGGTCGACACCAGTGTAACAAGGCGCTGTGCATGTACATGCGTACTCCCCAGTGAGGATCTTTAGCCGCCATAGGGTAAGCAGACTGCATCTAGCTCTCAGTCAAAGAATGATCTTCCGAAGGCATTAATTAAACTCACCAGCGTTTGGAATGGCAACAGCCTCACTCAGTCAGGTGTCTCGCTAATAAAACAAGAGGGGTATTTCAACGAGCATTTACATCGAAACCGACACAACCAGGTTTAGCATGCATCGATATCGACATGTTGCTACAGTTATCGTACCTCGGGTTCGATTCACGTGGATGCAGATCGTGGCGCCGTTGGTACGCGTCTGGCCTTGATACGTCGTGATCGAGGCTAAAATGCAGTAGGCGTATCGGGCTCGCGCCAAACAGCCAGTCACGGCATCGAGCACGACATCACTTAAATACACGTGTGTCGGTATCGACGTAAGAAAAGCAATCATGCATCGCGTTCGAGCCACCCATATATTGGCATGTCGAGTTCGACTCCAGTGCATCAGTCGTAAGTCGATATCGATGCAAGAAGCGAATCGGGATCGAATCAACGTAATTAATGCGTCGAGGTCGTGGAAAGTGAACAAGCATAAATGGGGTCGATGCGAGAAAAACCTGTTATTACATGTAATACTATGAAGAGAAGGATGCCGCTACAAGGTGGATCCTGCGTTGTCCATGTCGAACTTCCGAGCCTTCTTGTATTGCTTGACGGTGCTTGAGGCGCCGAATTTGCTTGTCGGTTTACGCTTGTTGCCGGGTGTGTCTCCTTGAGCGCGTTCGCGGTGGATGGCCTTGTACGCGCTGATGTCGCGATGCATAGACTCGGTGACGTCGCCGCACGCTGCAATAAGTTGCCGAATGGAGACACTGCCAGTCGGAAACGCCGCAACGACTTCCTTGAAAGCGGTAGAGTGTGAGGTTGCGAGATGCATCGCGTCCTTCATTGCCTTCTGCTGGGTGTTCTTGGCATCTCTGGGAATACTCCCCAAGTCGTCAACAACGTACTTAAACAGTGCGTCCTTGAACGTCACCCCGGCCAACGTCTTTATCGTCCACTTGCGGATAGCAGTCGGGTTGTCGACGACGACGTCAGCAGGAAGAAGGGCATCAGGCTCGACAGCAGCGGTAGGTGCGTCAACTTGCGCCAGGGTGTCTAAGTATTAGTGAGTGCACGAAAATGACATGTAATGGACGATACCTGCGGCGCCGTCAGTGCGTGGTAGTGGGACTTGTTCATGGCGACCGGAAATGACGATCCGGGACAGGGCCTTCAAGTCACACACGATCGACTTCAGCAATGCACGTGCCTCGTGTTGCACGGACACGAGCTCACGTTGCGTCGACACGAGCTCACGTTGCGTCGACGCGAGAGCTTGGACGTTGACATCGATCTTCGCCACGTCCATTG
>NW_008246077.1:657263-679349 GCF_000281045.1 Saprolegnia diclina VS20
TCAACTG
Source organism: Saprolegnia diclina VS20 (assembly GCF_000281045.1). Lineage (NCBI taxonomy): Eukaryota > Oomycota > Saprolegniomycetes > Saprolegniales > Saprolegniaceae > Saprolegnia > Saprolegnia diclina. The sequence continues at coordinate 657,271 of NW_008246077.1, forward strand.
GTCAAGTCTAGGTTAACGTTGTTGGTTCTTGTAGAAGACGGCGAGTCGGCCATACCTTGCTACCTTGCAAGCTAAAATTTTGTGCATTCACTCTAGTACTTGGGCTACGATCTTGGTTGTATGGCAGCACCGATACTTCACCTGGTATCGAACGCACTGATGGACGAAGATGAACGAGCGGTGTCTTGTTGAACCCAGTTCCCATGTCATGATCATCGGTCGTTGATCCTTGTTTCGTTTGGTGACTTCTCTCGATGGTTGCGCGTCCAGGGACCCTATTTCGCTGGCCATGGCGTCGTTGACTAGAGTAGCATCGACTAAAAGCCATCCATGGCGCTAAGAACTTGTTTATACTCCGTATGTGGACGGACCGAGCTTGCCTTCAACTCAAACCTTCAACGTCGTTCGCCTTGTTGCTGATTGGTCAGTGCCACGCCGTGGTCGCTGGTGTCTGTGGGCATATACTTTATCCAAGTCACTGGATTTCGCCGCCGGAATTTCGACCAATCAGCACTTGGTGAATCTTCGACATCATGCTTTGCCTGGTCCATGCCCGTCGACTGCGCCTGCCGCCACTCGTCCGCGCACACAGCCATGCGCCCCACGCCCAGAGTGACGACGCGCTCAAGATCACCCGCGTTGGCATGTACGTCAACATCGCGATGGCCGGCTGCAAGGGCGTCGTCGGCTGCGCGGTCAACTCGTCGGCGCTCGTCGCGGACGCCGCCCACTCGCTCTCGGACCTACTCTCGGACTTTGTGACGCTTTGGAGCGTCAAAGTCGCGCGCTTGCCGCCCGACGACAACCACCCGTATGGCTACGGCAAGTTTGAGGCCGTCGGGTCGCTTACCGTCGGCGCGATCTTGACGGGCGCCGGCGTGGCCATGGGCTGGGACGCGGTGCACACGCTGCAAGAAGCCAGCGCGTTGGTCGCTGCAAACGGTGGCACGTGGGGCTATGCGGCCGCGCAAGCCGCACAGGAAGCTCTCTCGGCTGCCGAGCACGCGGGCCACTTGCACAACATTGTCGATCTCTCGGCGATTACCAGTACGACACCGTCCAACATAAGGACGCACACCTCGTAACTCGATGTTGTAGGTCTCGACACGACAACGCAATGGGGCATTGCCGCTGGCGCAGCACTGGCCTCCATCGGGGCCAAGGAGGCGTTGTACCACGCTACGGTTCGCATCGGGAAGAAGGCCAAGAGCAAGGTAAGAGACCAATGGATCAAATGTACCTAACTGTCTTGAATCGTGCATAGGTGTTGATTGCCAATGCCTGGCACCACCGTTCGGACGCGATATCGTCGTTCATTGCGCTCGGTGCGATGCCACGCTCTTGCCGACCAGTAGCTCATACTACTCTACGCAGGCGGTATCTGTGGCACGATGGCCGGCGTGCCCCTCGTCGATCCGCGTACGGCAACGTTTCTTGATGGCGTCAACTTTTCACGATATCGGTCTAGTCGCGGGCGCCATTGTATCGTGTATGATTGCCAAGACGGGTGTCGACATTTGCTTGGACAGGTGCGCATTTCACATACAATATTCGGTGTCGAGGTACCGCGCCTAGTGTGCGCGAACTCACGGACAAGAGCGTCGAAGACGATATCCTCAAGCTCCTCAAAGTCACGGTACGCACCGTCGCGCGCGCGCTCTACGCTCACATGTCGCTAGTCGAGCAACGTCGAGGACGTCGTGTCGGTCAGCAACATCCGTGCGCGTCGCATGGGCCCATATACGCTTGTGGACCTCCGAGCCAATGTACGTTGCGAGACGTCGCTGGACGAACGCTCATCTGCATGCGTAGGTACATGCTCGCACCAGTGTCTCTGCAGCCCAACAGGTACGTCCTCGACCGACGACACTAGATTCCTGACTGCGACTAGGTGGCGGCGCGCGTCAAGTCGGAGATTCTGCGCGAGTTGCCCGACGTCTCGGAGGTGCTCGTGCACATTGATGTGGCCCACAGTACGTCGTGTGCCGTCGACCAGAGTCTATATTCCATTAGACGAGCTGGACAACTCGAATTGGGGCTCGGTGACGCCCGAAGAGACCATGCGGCCGTACCGCGAGATCAAGCGCGACGTGCTCCACGCCGTGCGCAAGATTCCCCAAGTCCAAGGCATCACCCACGTCAACGCGCATTGGGTGCCGCGCGACAACGTCACGTACGCGTCCGGCGAGACTGGTCTTGGGTACGGCACGTTTCTCGACGTGGCCATCGTCGTGAGCCCCGACCTCTCGGTGCGCGACGTGCACAAAATTGCCGCCCGCGCCCGCAAGTAAGATTTGTTTATCTTGCGTTTTCTGAAATTTTAGTAGGGAAATCGAAAGCATCACGTATGTGGTCGAAGCCGACATCCACCTCGAGCTCTACGACGCCGAGACCACCATTGACGACGGGAAGGACTCGCGGCTGCTCGCCGAGGCGCCGTGCTTCCGCGCGTGCCCACAGGGTCCGACGCTGTAACAAAGTTTCAACGTATCAAGTACAAGCCTTTTGTTTTCATTTATTCCGCAGCCAATGGCGTCTTGTTTTGAGGCAAGCTGTCGAGGAGGTTCGAGAGCATCTCGACGACCTCGGGCTCGAGCGGGTCGACGTCGTTGGGGTACACGGCGCGCAGGTCGCCTGTCTGGTCGATCACAAACTTGTCAAAGTTCCACCTAAAACAGCACATTGGGGTCTACTGGCACGACCAACTTGGATGCAAATCATCGTACGTTGGCGCGACTTCGGACGTGTAGTGCTCTTCCAGCGCGACAAAGAACGGGTGCGCGTCGGGCCCGAGGACCTTGACCTTGGACGTGATCGGGAACTCGACCTTGTACTCGGTGCGGTAGAACGCTTCGACTTCCTCCTCGTCGCCAGGCTAGTTGCATGTCGTGAACGAGTTTGCAGTGCTGCCCTGTAGTACCTCTTGGCCGCCAAAGTCGTTGGATGGCACGGCGAGGACCGTGAGCCCTCGGTCCTTGAGCTGCGCGTAGAGCTGTTGCATCGAGCCGAGCTGCGGCGTGAAGCCGCACTTGGACGCTGTGTTGGCGACCTAGCCATCGTAGCATGAGCAAGCAGCAAGGACGACGTAGCCGTCGTACGAGGATGACGCGGTTCTCAAAGAGGCTCGGCGCGAGGAGCTCGTCGCTGTCGATGGCTTTGAACTGCTTGAGCTTGCGCTGGAAGACCTTCTTGTTCTCGCCGTACGCGCGCGAGCCCACGGCGCGGCGCAGCGTGACCACTCGGCGAAACATGGCCAAAAATCAAACTAAAAAACCCAGCAAACCGACTAAACATTTGAGTTAGTCGACTACAAAGCTCAACTATAGCACACGACACACCTTGTAAGATTCCGTAGACGCTGCGCAGAACCACCCTGGTCTGCGTGCACAGAAGATAAAGAGACTGATGCGAGTCTTCGCCCGTCGTATTGGCGCAGTATGCGTCCTGCTAGCGATTGATCGAATGATTAGTTAGTCGCTAACATTTGAGCATCACGCAGATCCTTTAAATAATTACCTCTTAATATAGATATAGTGCAATAAATAATGTAACCCTGCATTGAATGAGAATATAACCTCTGAAACATGATGCTAGTCAACAGGAACCAGAATCAAATCGGGTGCAATCTTCGTGGAAGCGGGCACGCGGTAGGAAGCGCTCAGCCTGTCTGGCGCCTGTCTTCGTGTCTCGACTTGTCCTACGTACTACAGAGCACGATCCGCATTCGCATGTGGCGTGATCGAAAGAGATGGTCTTCGTTGCTGCGAGCTGGTCCGTGTACCCACAACGTTTCCTCTACGTCAGCCCTTCACGCGTCGTATCAGCGCAGCTGATCAGCATGGCTGTGATGAAGCTGTTGCAGAAGAGCCCAACGCTACTGACTACCTACATAACCACGCGACAGAGCCAAACGTCTTTGTGATTGCAGGTAGATAGTCTACTACAGTCAAGTACATCCTAAATCTCGCACGACTGCGAGTAGCGGCCGCCGTAGTCGCTGCTCGTGTCACTAAACGAGTCGGTCGAGTACGCAACGTCCGAGTTGGCCGAGTGGAGACTGTACTGCGAGTCGAAAATGTCCGAGTCGGTTTGGAATGACGGGATGTGCGAGTAGCCGCTCTCGGCCGAGAAGGACGCTTCGTTCGGCGCCGCGACAGACGACGGGTACTCGTAGTGCTGCATCGAGTACATGGGCGGCGGTGGCTCCACGACGTCGAATGCTGGGTTCCCAAACGGCGTCATGTCGTACTGCGCTGTGAGCCGCCCCGAGAGTGTCACGACGTTGTGGCCTGACCGGAACGTATCGAGCGGACTCAAACCCGACTTTTTGTCAAACTCGTAGTCGCTCACGCGCTGCCGGCTCTTGGCGAGCGTATACGATATACCAACCGCGAGCACCATGACGAGGCCGCAGCCGCCACCAATGAGCGCATACGTCATCGTGTCATTGTCATCGGAAGCGACGGCGACAGCGGTCGTCGGCGCCGGGCGTGTCATGCCGCGTGTCGTTGGCGCCGGCGTCGGCTCTTCGGTCGTCGGCTCTGGCGTTGCGGTGGTTGGCGGCGGTGTTGGTGGCGGTGTCGTGGTCGGCAGCACCGTTGTCGTCGGTGCGGGCGTCGTTGTAGGCGGTGCTGTCGTGGTGGGCACCGGTGTCGTAGTCGGGGCCGCTGTCGTCGTCGGCACGGGCGTCTCGGTGGTCGGCGCCGGCGTCGTCGTCACCGGCACGATCGAGGGTGCACTTGTGTTGGTCTTGGCCTCGGCCAGTACCAGCAGCGCGACGACAAAGGCAAGGAACGCCCGCATCGATGCACTCTATTACGCTGGTGGAAATGAAATATAAGCACGCGGCGAAGGCGCGCCGAACCTGCGCAGCTGCGGCGCCCCGCCGACAGACCATGCGCAGTAACATGAGATCCCACTCTCGTAACACCCGCCGGGGTCGTCCACCGCTCCTACACGCCGCCATTGACGACTTCTACCAATTCGAAGGACGTCTGTAGGAGACAATAGAACAGGGTTCCATCGGCACTGCTTGTCGTCGTCATCGCCGCAGCGCCCCTCGGCCATCGACCGCCATTGCCCCAGGGGCCAAAGTATCTTTGACAGTACGTGTCACCACCACATGTCCTTTCTACGCACACTCGCTCGGCGCCGCCCCGTTCGAATGCAGGCCGCCCTTGCGGTCATCCCACGGTGCAGAGAGGCGGATGGTTCGATCTCGGATTCGAGCTCGCGGCAGCGAACCCTCCCGTGCATTGGTGTTGCGGGATGTCGAGCTAAAGTGCAAACTGCAAATTCTCGTCTCTTTCTTTCGCGATCAGACGAGATCTGTTGACCCGACACGACGACAACGGCGCCTGGCCCGCGTTGATTGTGGCCGCAACGTGGGATATCACGGCGGCTGTCACGGTGCCGATCGCCGGCTCACCTGTCTCGCCCGACCCCACAACCACCAGCGCCCACCAGATGAGCTCACGCCCGCAACAAGAGCTTAGTGCCAAGTGGCTCCACGAGATTTAGCGTGTAATACATCAAGAGTGGTTTAATTTTAGTGTGCAGGCATCTACTTTTTACTAACACGGCGCTTCTTGGCGAGGCCGGCGCCGCCGCCCTTGAGGAGCTCGCCGCCCTTGCGCACCTGCTGGTTGAAGGTCGCGTTCTGCTGCTCCATCCACGACCGAATCTCCTTTTGCTTGGCGTTCTTCTCGGTTTGCCAGTTGGCGCGCTCTTCGTCGCGCTGGCGTGCGAGGAACGCCGCGTCGCGCCGAAGCTCGCGGCTCGCACCCTTGCGCTCGCGCTTGACCTGGCGCTGGAGCTGCTTGAGCTGCGCCTTCTCACGGTCCGTTGTCTTGTCCTTGCGCATCGCGTAGTTTTCGTCAAACTTGGGCACGAACGACGGCAGCACCGTCGGCGCAAACGTCTGGAGACGCAGCGGCTTGCGCGTTTGGAGCGCGTTCTTCATGGTCGTCTGCAGCAGCGTGAGCGTCGCTTCGAGGCGACCGTTGGTCGCCGGCAGGTGCTTGGCGTGAATGGCCTTGAGGAGGCGCTCGATCGGCGCGAGAAGCTCGTTGACCGACGGCAGCGATGCGTACTGCGCCGCCGCCACGTCAATAAAGCTCAAGAGACCGTGGAAGAGCGCCGCCGACATGGCTTCGTTGGGCAGCGGCGTGTGCAGCGGGAGCAGCGGGAAGCTCGCCGCGTCCTTGTTGTCCTCGACCCACGCGTTGATCGATTCGATCCACCAGCTGCTCTCAGGGTTGCCAAGGAGCTCGACGAGCGAGTTGAGCGCGTAGAGCACCTCAGGCGAAAACTTCTTCTTCTCGCGCGTCATGTGCAAGCTCAAGCCGACGCAGAAGAGCGCGCTGCGCACATCGCTGGCCGACGCGATCGGCGCCTTCGCCAGCGCCTGCCCAATAAGGAGCTCAATCGGCGACAAGACGTTGTGGCGGAGATCCGTGACGGGGAACACCGAGAGCGCCACGCGCAGAAGGAGCAGGTCGCGCATGTCGGGCCACGGCATCGTCTTCTTCTTCGAAAGCTTCTTCTGGAGCGCTGTGAGGTAGTCGCGGAAGAGCGCGCCGGCGTGTTCTGGAAACTCCTGCGCCGTGTCGAAAATGTGGCCCGCGAGGTGGTGCAAGTCGGCGCCAAACTTGTCGTAGTTGGCCGCGTACTTGAGGAACTGGCGCAAGAGCACCGCAAAGAGCTTCTTCATCAACGCCTGGTTGGCCGCGCTGAGCTTGGGCGAGTAGTACTTGCGCAAGCGCTCAATGATGACGTTGCGGTCCGTCGCGTTGTGCGCGTACTTGGAGAAGAGCGCCGCGAGCTCTGCTGGCGTCGTCGGACACTCGAGCACGTACGGGATCTCCTTGGCCGCGTCCGCGCGCTTCTTCTGGGCACGGGCGAGGGCTTCCTCGTCGACTTCTTCTTCTTCGTCGTCGTCATCCTCTTCCTCGTCGTCGTCTTCGTCACCTTCTTCGTTGTCATCGTCCTCATCATCTTCCAGATCGCCATCCTCGTCGTCATCTTCATCTTCGTCATCTTCTTCCTCGTCGTCCTCGGCCTTGTCTTCCTGGTCGTCGTCGTTCTCGGCGTCGCTCTCGTTGGTTTGGTTGAACTGCTGGTCGATCTGGTAGTCGTCGTTGAGCGAGTCGTCCGTGGCCGGCGGCGGGCGCATCAGAATGAACTTGGGCTGCTTCTTGCCGCCCTTTTTCTTTGTCGCCTTCTTGGCCGTCTCGGTGTCGCTCTCGTCTTCGCCGTTCATGCGCGCGATCCGCTGCTTCTCGAGCTCGGCAAGCTTTTCGTGCTCCTTCTTGGCAATCTCTTCGGGCGAGAGGTTGCGCTCGGTGGCTTTGGCCTTGGCTTCCATCGAGAGGAGGCGCGCCATCTTGTCGAATTCATCGAGCTCGCCACGCGCTTCGGGCGTCCGATCGGCCTTCTTGGGCCGGAACGACAGCATCTTTTGAAAGTCGGCAAACTCGGCGTCGAGGACCTCGGTCGTCTCGTCCTGGTTGGCCTTGTTCTTCTGCTTCTCCGCCTTGTACATCTTGCTCTTCATCATAACTTCGTGCATGATCTCTTCGTGCGTCTTCTTCTTCGCGGGTTCGTCGCCATTTGCAGCGGCGCCGCCACCAAAGTGGAGCTGGTTTACGAGCTCGCGCCCGAGCTTGTTCTCGAACGCACGGTCTTCTTCGTCCATGTCACTGCCATGCCCGTCCGGGCCGTCAAACGCGTCATAGTCGTCGATCTTCTGGCCACGATGCGTCAGAAACTCCTCTTCGTTGTCGTCGTTCTCGTCGGCGAGGTTGAACTTGGAGGCGTTGCGCTGCTGCTGGTACTGCTTCTTGCGCTCTGTCTGGAAGCGCGCGAGCATCTTGTCTTCGAGCGACATGTCTTCGCTCTGTTCGCCAAGACGGCGATCCTTGAACTCGTTGTTCTTCTTGCGCGTCTGGAACTGCTTGAGCAGCGTTTGGCGGCGGCGGTCCTCGGCCTGCGCGCGGGCTTGGGCCACGTTGCGACCTTGGCCCTTGATGCGCTTCCCGAGCACCTCGTACTTGGAGCGCGAGTTGGACTGCACGTCAAAGGCGTTGCTCTTGGCGCGGCCAAAGGTCTTGGCGCCGGCCTTGGCCTTGGCCTTGGCGCCGACGCGGCCGACTGCTTGCATGCGCTCCTTCTTCCCCATCGTCGTATTGCTTGGGTTCAAACTGCAATTACCAGTCGCCAACAAAAAACAAAACCCACCAACCATTGCAAGGCTCGCGTTTCTGCCAATCGCATGGCGCGAAAAAAGAGCCAATCAACGGTGACAATAGATCCTCCGGATAATGCGTGACGTATGCGGACGCTCAGATCGAAGATGGCAGCGACGTGGCGAGTTGGGCGGACGAACGACTCGTCGGGCGTCGCAGCCGCGCTGCGCCCGAGCACCGGGTACCGCGAAGACATGATCAAGCGGGGCGTGGCGCCGAGGGACTTTGTCAAGGAGAACCGCAAGCGCATCCAGCTCAAGCAGGCCGAGCAGGCGCAGAAGAAGGCCGAGGACGAAGCCAAGGCGAATGCCAAGCGCGCGACCGAGAGCTTCAAAATCAAGCGCTTTGAGCGCGCAGCCTCGCGTGTTGGCAGCTACGACGGAGATGACCGCTCGAGCACGAGCAGCCAACACTCGCGGTATACGACCCATCGACGCGAGTACAACAAGGCCCGCGTCCCGACCCAAGACGAGCTTCGCGAGCGCGACCGGCAGCTCAAGGAGGCCCAGAACCGGCAACAAGTCGATTTCATCAACTCGAATGCGTGGGAGGTCATCCAAAAGGCGCCCAAGAAGCCTGCACCGACGGCCGCCGAGCTCTGGGACATCGAGTCGAGGCGACATCAGAGCTTTGGCCAAGTCCCGAGCTACCTCCGTGAGCGCAAGGCTGCGGTACGCCGTCAAGATGCACCTCTCGTAGCCTATGGAAGTGGTGGTAGTGGGCGAAAGAAGAAGAGGACCGCCGCATGAACCTTCCGGACCCCGACTGCCCGCCTGGGATGGTGCTCATGCCCGACGACGACCGCTTGGATACATTGGCGACGCTGCGCGAGAATATCCTTTGGACGATGCTTCCTTTGTATCTCTGAATATGACTCTAGTAGCCTTGACGGCGCCAAACGCTATGAAGCGGCGCGCCGACAGATGAACCAGCTGCCGCTGCGCATCGAGACACCGAGCCAGATCCGCCGCAAGCAGGCGCTCGAGACCAAAATGCAAGAGATCGAAGATGCCATCAAGGTCTTCGACAAGCCCAAGGTGTTTATGCTGCCCGAAGCGCTCACCGAGTCGACAACGAGCGCCTAATCCACTCTCCATATGATCCTATCCAATTCTATCCAATTCTATCCTATCCTATCCTATCCTATCCTATCCTATCCTATCCTATCCTATCCTTGTGATTCAAAACCGAATCCAAACTCAAAAGGAGATATTAGCTGCTGGACATTGCTTCTTCTTACTCGAGCGTATCGTAGATCTTTTGCACGTCACTCGGGTCAATGGTCGCAAAGGTGGCTTCGTCAACAAGCGACCGGCCTTTCGACTTGAGCTTGAGGTTGTAGCGGTGCCACTCGGAGCGAAAGTGGTCGCGGTACTTGGCCGTATCCGGGAAATCGCCGCCGCACGTGCTGCACGGCCGCCCCGCCTTCTTCTCGACGACGGGCGCCGCCGCCGCCACGACAGCCGGTGCGGCCGGCGGCAAGTCGAGCGTCAGACGCTCCGTCTTTTTCGAGATCTCGTCGTCGATCGTGTGCTCGCCCTGCTCGTGGCAGCTTAAATCGAGCACTTCCAGCGACCGCGACGCATCTATATATATACAGATATTGCATCCTCGCACCGCGCTATCGTGCACGAATATATATTGCGTACCCTTCTTGCCCTTTGGGTTGACAAACTGGTCCAAATGGCGGTACGCACTCGGGTCGATCTGGCAAATGATGCGCAGCACGTCGCCGCCACGCTGCTCCACGATGACAGCTTCCTGCTCGGCGAGAAACTCCTTGGTCGCTTGGCCGTCTGCGCGTAGGATTCGATGAGTGCGAGCATGGAAGATGGAAGCTGTACCCGCCGGGGCGACCGTCACCTGGACCTTCATCTTGGCACGCGTGATGGGCATGTGCGCCTTGAGCTTCTTGATGACTTCAAGCGCCTAAATGCATGTACATAGATAACGTCGTGTCCGTGGATGCCATGATGCGCACCTGCTGCTTGGCCGATCGGTTCGGGATGAGTGCGTAGTGCATCTCCTTCATGGCGCGTTCAATGACCGTAAACTAAGGTGGCAGTTCATGAGCGCCCACAGTCGAAGGGTTGGTGTTGCCTACCGGGTACGGGCGGTTGGACTCGGGGTTGACGCACTTTTCGGCCACGATCGTCGCAATCTCCTGGTAGACGCTACATATCCCATGCTGCAGCGCTCGCAAGTAGAGGGCGCATGCCTACCTTTCGTTGAAGGCGGCGCGCTCGCCATCCGAGACTTGGAGCTCGCCCTTCTCGATGATGATCTTGGCGATCTCAGTCACGTCTTCCGTGCCAAAGACCGCCATGAGGTTGTTGGCCTTCTTGCCCTACAAGCATGTAAGGTCATCGCCCAGCGATGGGCGCATTGTACCCGCGAGACGTTTTCAAAGATGGACTGCGACTGGAGGACTTCGTCCAAGCTCGTCTCGACGCCATTGCGCCAGTTGACGACCTTGTTCTTGTAGCAAGCAACCTCGAAGCGCTGGCCGTTCTTCTTGAGGCGCACGACGGCCACGTTCGTGAGGCGGACCTGCGAGATCGGCGTCATCACGCGCTGGCTCTGGTGCATGAAGCCCATCTTGTCGGTTCGCTGTCTTGGTCGAAAATACCCACTGCCTCCATCTTCGTATGGCCACGGAACGACCTACACTCGCACATAAACCTCGTTGGTAGAGGTTAAACGCGGCCAAGATCCATGGCACCCAACTTGGCGCCCCATCATGCAAAACGACGTGCCGCTCGCAAATGCACACCTCAGAAGGTCGGCCGCATACCATAATTTCCAGACGAGCAGTGATGCACTCAAGGTGGACACGAGAGAATGCGAGGCCCGAGTATCGAGCACCACGACGAGACCTACATTCAGTACTTTAACGTGCGTTAAATCCCCGCCCATTGCGCCAGCTGCGAAATTTCCATCGATACGAAGCAATGGCGGCAAGACCGGCCCGGCCATGACGCCAGCGCCTGATGATGCTGTGGTCGTAGGACGCACCGAAGAAGGGCGTGGCCAACGTCACGCGGCGAACGTGGGACAAGGCGTTCTTCGCGCAGAAGGCGGCGCTGCGTGCCAACGGCCTCCTCGAGGAAGAGACCAAGTCGACCAAGCAAGTCTCGGAGCGCGAAGAGTTCCAAGCCGCGCCGGATGGCGCCGCCGGCCCCATTGGCTCGTCGCGCGCGTTCCTCAAGGTACGCTTTGGCGCCGCAATGGGCAAGCAAAGATGCGATTTTGGCGTAGGCGCGGACGAAGCAGGTCGAGCTGGAAGAGAACGTTGGGAAGACCGTCGTGCTCAAGGCCGACGAGACGATGAAGGGCACGGGCTACTACTGCGAGGTGTGCGAGGTCACGCTCAAGGACTCGGTCTCGTACATTGACCACATCAACGGCAAGCGCCGTACGTAACCTACTATGGCCTCTCGACGAGACGGGTCTCATGCCATGCGCAGATCTGCGGCGACTCGGCTTCTCGATGCGCGTCGAAAAGGTCGGTGTCGAGGCCGTCAAGGAGCGCCTCAACCTCGCGTCGAAGCGCAAGTGGGACCCCACCGTCGCCAAGAAGCCCGACGCGGTCGAAGGTACATAGCGTCGTCCGCCTGTAAACAGCAATCACGCATTGTGTATCTAGCCTACGAGAAGAAGCTGGCGGAAATGGACGCCGAAGCCAACCTCAAGAAGAAGCAAAAGAAGGAGGCGAAGAAGCAGCAAAAAGAAGAAGCGGCGCCACTCGACGTCTTTGCGACCGAAGACGAGGAAGCGATGATGGCCATGATGGGCTTTGGCGGCTTTCAGTCGACGAAAAAGAAGTAGTCGTTTACAGCTTGGACTAGACTAGTATGTACTTGCATCCTACACATCTTGACCAGTGGTCGTCTTTGCGACCCAGTACTCGCGGTTCCGGTGCAGATTGCCGATGCAGACGCTTAGACCATCGAGGAAGTCGTGCATAATGCTCCAGAGCGGGAAGACGCACGAGTCAATGAACGCAATGTTCATGCGCGCGTGGTCGGGCGAGTGCGCTCTCGTGCTCATAAAGCCGCTTGGCGAGAGTCCGAGTGTCATCTCTTCTTCATACTGTTCGTTGAACTCGACCATGAGCGCTTCGGTCCACAGTGTATGCACAGACGTCGAGAGCGTCGGGTTGGCAATGTCGGCGCTGTGTACGATTGCATTCAGAAGCAGTTCCTTGTCGGCCTCGGCGTCGTGCTGGAAGACGCCGTGCTTGAAGCGCTCGTGGAGCATCTTGACCATGTTGCTGTGAAAGTGCATGTCGGTCGCCAAGATGATGCGGATGATGCTCTTCCGCACGTAAATGTAGTCGGGGCTCGTCAAATGCTCGAGGATGTTGTGGCCCGGTCGCCGCAGCGTGTCAAAGCAGTGGGCCGCGTGCATGTTTTCGAGCACGCTCTGGTCGTTGTACAGCATTGCAGTCGACGTCTTGGCCTTGATGTGGAACTCGTTCGTGCGGCCATTGTGGTTCATGTCGTGGCAAACTGCCCCGATGAAGAGCGCGAGCACGTCCCGCACATTCAAAAGCGATGCATTCGCGGTCTTCTTCGAGGTCGCTTGCGCATAGACGACAAGGAACGTCATGTGCAGCGTCGTGAACGCGTGGATAAAGTTGTGGTACGCCACACTCCGGTACTGGTCCCGCACCGAGAGCATGAAGCGCTGGAACGTCTTGATCGGCATTTGATACTGGTCGAGGAGGTGGAACCCGTCAAACATCGACTGTGCGTGCACTACGAGCAGCTCGCGGGGTAGGGTAAAAGGGTTTAACCCCCAATCAACAACGTCTTGGAGCTTGTCGAGATTCGGCAACGCGCTGATGGAGGCGGTCGGTGCGGACGCGGTCGTCGTTGTTGTCTCTTGCAGCGGAGGCGATGCCGGGTGGTGCGTACTTGGCGTCGGACGGTGCACGTCGGTGAATTGAGCGAGAAAGTCTGATGTGACTTTTTGAAGCTCCGTCTCTGGGTGCTCTTCGTCGTGGAAGAGGAGCTCGAGCGACCGGCGCTCAATGACCTACATGACAAACGCATATGCATACAGTGGCGTCGTCGTGACAAGGGCACCGAGGAGATCTCGACGCACACAGCCTTCATGAGCGCCACGTCGTCGCTCACAAAGCTCGGCGCAAGGCGCTTGTTGATGACTTGAAGGACTGCAATGATCTTCTCGCGCGAGACGACGGGCACGCAGAGAAGCGACCGCGTCGTGACGCCGAGGAGCGCGTCCATGGACGCATCAAACTTGGGGTGCGGCGTGGCTTCCGAGAGAATGACGGGCACGCCGGTCGCGGCCACTTCGCCAGGAATGCCTTGGTCCATGCTGAGAACGCAACCCTTTGTTTTCTCGCTGCCGCGACTCGTGAGCGTATTTTCAATGTGGTTGACGAGGAAGAGCATGGCATGCTCTGCGTCCAGAACCTATGATCCCAGAGAAGTTGTGGGACGAAGGAGCGACACAAGAGGACATAGGAACCTCGCACGTGGCCGTGATGACTTCTTCAAACACCGAGCTCACGTCCGTGCACGACGAGACGACGTGCAGCATCTTGATGAGCGCGTCGCTGCGACGGACGGCGGCGCGCGCGGAAATCGCATTGTTGAAAGCAATCGCCAAGTAGTAGGCGATGCCAATCGCCAGCGCTTCGTCCTCTTGGTCAAAGTAATTTTTCGGTGCCTCAGCGCTCTTTCCGACCATCTCGACGACCCCCAAGACAAAGCCCGTCGCGTCTTTAATAGGCACAAGCAAAAGCGCCCGCACGTCCGAGTACTCGGCGCGCCACGCCAGCGTCCAGCGCGTGTCACTTGGGACGTCGTGGCTGTTGCAGACATCGCCAGTTGCCACCGTATGCCCGAGAAGCCCTAATCAACGCCCGTTAGCAGTCCACGTTGCATTTGTAAGAAACACAACCGTCGTGCATCGGGCGGCGGCGCCGGTCGCCGTCGCAGAGCACGAGCTCGTGCTTCTCGCGGTCGGTGACATAGATGCGAATGTTTGCGGCGCCCATGGGCCGCTGGACGGTCGCTAAAATCGCGCGCACAATGACCTTGATGTCCGACTCTTGAAAGAGGATCGTCGAGAGGTCGAGGAGCGTCTGCGCCTTCACCTGCGCCTTGGAAATCGACGCGCGCAGGTCGGCGTTGTAGATCTCGACGCCCAAGTGCGTGCAGATCGCGCTGCAAATCGCGTGGTCGACCGACGTAAAGCTCGGCTCGTGGCGGCGGTTGAGGAGCTGGAGCACGCCGTTGACGCGGCCGTCGGGCCCAATGATAGGTGTGCACAGCACCGTCGAGATCGCAAGCCCAGACGTGTTGTCGGTGCCGATGCTCCAGCGCGGGTCGGTGCTTGCGTCCGTGAGATGCATGGCTTTTCCCGATTCAGCGACAGCACCGACGATACCGTCGCCGACGCGGATGCTCATGGACGGCTGGTTGCGGAAGACGCGCGAGAAGAGCGAGTTGGACGGCACGTCGAGCGCGTAGACACGGCAGTGGTCGATCGCCATCATGCGGTGGAGGAGCCCGACGGCGCGCTGCAGCACGGCGTCAGATGAGATATCGCTTGGCGTCGCCAGGGCCGCGAGAGATGCGGTCGACGGAAACGACGTGCGGCGCTGAGCGGGCTCGAACGAAATGTTGAGCGACGTGACGATTTGAGCCACAAAGCGGCTGAAGACCGTCAAGTCGTTGGGCTCGTCGATCGCACTCTGGAGCGAGTCGACATAGTCCTGGATCGTCTGAATACCTTTGCGATAGTTGAAGATCTCGGCGACTGCGACAACGCGGGATCCATTTTGCAGCGGCATGCACAAGTACGACTAGCGACAATGTATAAATGAGAAAAGAGGACAGTTGCGAGTCGACATGCAATGTGTGTTACCCGAACGTCGAGGCCGTCGAGCCCGTCCTTTTCGTCGATAAAGAGGTCCGACGTCACGGCCGTCGGCACGTGCATCGGGATGCCTTGCTCGAACGCGCGGTGAAGGAGACCATTTTGAATGCGCGTTGACGGGTACACGCTCTGGCCGTCAAATTCGAGGACACCGCGCGTCGTGGCAATGTACATGTAGCAGTTTTCCGCGTCCATAAACGACACGAATTGTTCCTACAGCGCCTCATGAGCTCCAAATACTGTGCAAAAAGGTCCGACCCGGATCTTGAGGAGGACATCGATAAAGTCGTCTTGGCTTGTGAAGAGCGAGTCCATGAGCGACTGCTGCGCCTTGCAGAACTTGCGGTGGTTGTTTTCGCCCACGGTCTTGCGCAGCCTAATGTATTTGGAACGTATGACGACGCGGGATGCGAGATCGATGTACCAGCGCGAGAGCAAGACGTGCCCCTGGATCATTTTCCAGCGACGGCGGGCGACGAGCCGCGCGTCATTGGTGTTTTTGGTCTTCTTGAGAACCGCGTGGTCGAGCTCGGCCGGAGGGCGCTTCCGCGCCGAGTCGGGCATTTGAAAGACCTTGGCGCTCATGCAGCAGCCGCGCGCCTTTCTAAGATTTGACAAACGGTTTGCTATCAATACACGACCGCACGGTTTCACGCGAAACCCCTGCAGCGTGGCCATCCGATCACGAAGCGTCTTTTTCTCGCACTCGATTGCCCGCGCCTTCAGTTTGATCTCGTCCTGGACAAGGTGGAGGACGCAGGGCTATGGACACTTGGCCATAAATGACATTATGTTGGAGATCGCATGCATATTTGCACGGTGTAGCTGACATTGTCCTTTGTGCGAGTTGACTTTGCATACTCGAGACTGGCAACTGATGCATGCGGATACTTCGAGTGAAAACTGAGCTGCAGAGGAGGCCGCAGCGATGATCCCGTCCCAGCTCCCATCCAGCTTCGTTGAAAAGCTCAACCACACGATGCAATCCGAGGTTGCTTGCTATCGTCCACCCTGCTACTGTGACGAGCACTTGCCGGTGTAGGTGGAAAAGGCTCTTGTCAGCAACAAGATCGATGACTCAACGTCTAGTACATGTTGTAAGTCACGGCGTCGTCTTCAACCGAGTTGGTGAGCTTTCGCTGCTTGATCCGTGTTCCAACACGCCCATCAACACCCTATCTACCGACGAGCGTTCTCGAAGCCGATGAACACGCGTTGAACAGTAGGTAGTGATAGATCGCAACAGGCTTTGACCAGACAGCAGCACGCCGCAGAGCATTCAGATACCATAGACGCGTTGCCTTGTCGTACTAGCCGGCGGTGGCAGCCGCCCTCGCACAAGCAATACCGGAGCGCTAGTCGCAGCGTGACCAGCCTACCGTCATGGCCAGATATATGTGCGTGTAAGAGTCGCTCGTATCTCATCGTCGCAGGGCGTTTCATGGACGCCTTTTCGCATTCAAGATAACGGTCACGTCAGATAGAGCAGAGGCGGGCGATGGAGGCAACCACCGACGCCAAGCTGGTGCTGCCGCCAGGTACGAGCTGCTGGGTGCGTCGTGATCACACGACCGAGTCTTAGTCTCGGAGAAGTGCGTCGAGAAGGGGCCGTCGCCAGCCAAGCCAAACGACGCCGCCAAGACCCCGCGCTCTAGCAATGCCGCTAAGATTGAAACGACACGCTTGAGCGCGACGAGCTTGGAAAAGGCGAGCGAGATCAGCCCCGCGCGCCCTGCCGGCCATTTGCCCGAGACTAGCCCACCGCGTCGGATATCTGTCACGCGCGCCGACATGCGCCGGAGCTCGATACTTCCGCGCAGCGACGATGCGAACGCGGTTCGACCAAGCTCCCCCAGCCCACCCAAGGGCGCAAGCTCAAGCAGCCCCATCGCAAGCTCCAGTCAACTCCAGCGGATGCCGTCCGGGCGTGGCATCGTCGCAGAGAAGAGTCCGGTGAAGGATCTGAGTCCGAAGCGCAAGCCACCAACGCATTTGCACCACTTGGAGCCGACGGTGCGTACTTCCGAGTGGAGTGGACGCTAATGCTGTGCGTATCAGGGAGATGCCTCGCAACGAAAGACGGCGCTGGCGCCTTGGAGCCGTCCGCGAAACGCAAGAGCGCGCGCAACTTAGTGCGAACGTCAATGACCAAGACCGACAGTGGAGGTGGCAACGAGAGCCACACGCTCGGCCACTTGAGTCCACTCACGTCGGTGCCACCGCTGCACTTGTACGTCATTGCTTTGTCTTGTGACGGAGCGATAACACCGGACGCGTGTAGGCATGACCGCATGGGAGCGTCGCCGTCACGACACAAACTCGAGCTCCAGCAGCGCCTCACCGACATTGAGCACTGCCAGCTGCCCATCATTCCCTCGACACGTACGTCTCTTTTGAAATGCGCTCGGTTGAGCGGAAGCATGTAGCCGAGTCGGGCGCCTTTGACGAGAAGCGACTCTCGGAGATGAGTCAGAGCGAGTACGCCGAGTTCTGTGCGTCATTAGGCTTGCCCGACCTCCGACGCCACCACGCCAAGCTCTTCAAGCTCGTGCGGCAGTACCAGACGCTTTTCTCGGTGGCGAGCTCGATTTCCGTCGAGATTGACTCGGGCGAAGCGCTCTCGCGCATCATTGAAGGCACATACGAAGTGCTCGAAGTCGACCACGTCGCGCTCTACCTCATCAACCACAAAAAAGAGACCTTGCACATGTGCGTCTCGCGGTCGTCGCGGAGCACCGAGTACCCGCTCAACAAAGGTATGTCATGCAGCGTCCACCACCATCACCCCATTGGCTGCGTAGGGGTGCTAGGTCACGTGGCCAAATTCGCAGAGTCCGTCATCATCCAAGACGTCGAGAACGACGCGCGGTGTGACCAGGACACGGACAAGTACCTCGTCGATGGAAGCCTCTTGCGCAACCTGCTCTGCGTGCCGATACTGGACCCTTCCAAAGTGCCTGTCGCCGTCCTTCGCTGCGCCAACAAGGCGACGGACTTTACGCGAAGCGACTGCATGAGCCTCGAGCTCATCGCGTCGATCGCCGGCCACACGCTGCACAAGCTCGAGCTCTACGAAGTCGCCATGCTCGCGGGGCGAAAAGCATCGGCGATGCTCGAGGTTGTGCGTGCGATCGCGACCGAGTGTACACTACAATTGCCCATCTTTACATAACATTATATCTCATCCTCCGACATCGTAGGCAATGACCTCAATGGCATGATCCACAAAATCATCGACGTGGCGAAAACAGCGTTGCACTGCGACAAGCTCTCGCTCTTCCTTTGCCACCGCGAGAAGCGCGAGCTTGTGTGCTGCGTGTCATACGACCCGGTGCTTCGGCGCATGGTCATCCCGTACGGGGTTGGGATTGCTGGCTATGTGGCGGGCACGGTAGTTAGCCCACGCGATTTGGCTCGGTGACGCAAAATGGGGTGTAGGGACAAGTGCTGCGCATCGACAATTGCTACGACGACCCGCGCTTCAACGCCGCGACGGACCGCAAGATGGACTACAAGACCATCTCGGCGCTCTGTGCGCCCGTCATCACCCACGATAATGACATGGTCGCCGTCATCCAAGCCATCAACAAACTCACAGTGCCGTCCACCGAGCACCCGCCGGCCTTGGACACGATCATTCCATTTCAAGACGCCGACGTGCAGATGCTCACGGCGTTCTGCGACGGTACGATTGACACATATCAAACGCAATCTCAATTTGAATGTAGAAATTGCGTCGTCGCTGCGACGGTCGGCGCTCGAGACTGCGTACCACCAAGTGCTCCAGGGCGTCAACCACATGAAGCGACGCGACTCGCTCACACTCGTGGTTTCGTCTCTCCTCTCTTCGTACTCGCAACCAGCCGCCCCCGCGCGACCGTCCAAGCGCTACTGGTACATCTACGCGTTTCGCGCCGTCGGCAAGTTCATGCGGCGCCTCAAGCAACACCGCGGCGTGCAGACGTGGATCGGGAACGACCAAGCGCCGGCGCTCCTGCTAAAGTGCACGCTACGGGCCCATTGGAGCAGCGCGCAAGTCGCGTTCGATGATTTTTCCTTTAACATTTTTACGTGCCCTTCCGACCAGCTGCGACACCTCTGCGTACGCGATTTATGAACTATGCGACATTCTTGTATATCGAAATATGCTTAGGTCGAGGCCTTTCGAGAAATCGGGCTGTTCGAGACCTTTTCCGTGCCGGCGGAGGTCGGCCTTGCGTTTGTGACGCGCGTCCAAGAGGAGTATCTCGACAACCCGTACCACTCGTGGTGGCACGGCGTCGACGTCTTCCAGCGCTGCTTTGCGCTACTGAGTCGCACGTCACTTTTGTCGCTGTTGCAGGTATTTTTGATATTCTGATGTTTTCGTCGAGGCGGTGGTCGATACATTGATACAAATTACGTAGCCCATGCATGTGTTTGCTCTCTTGCTCTCGGCGCTCACGCACGATGTGGGCCACCCGGGCACGGACAATGGCTTTGAGGCGGCGACCTTGTCACCGCTCGCGGTTCTCTACAACGACACGTCGGTGCTGGAGCAGCACCACGCCGCCGAGACCTTTCGCATCCTTGGCGACGCCTCGTGCAACATTGCCGTTGGCTTGTGCCGTGTCGCCTTCCAGTCGTTGCGCAAGCTCGTCATTGACGCGATCCTGCAAACCGACATGAAGTCCCACTTTGATCTTGTCCATGCGCTTGAAGACGCGGTAGACAGTTCTTATTGTCCACTATTGCACCCGAGTCGTGTTTGTAGCACAACCGCGAGCTCAAGCAAATGCCGGCCTTTGATAGTGACGATGCGACGCACATCAAGCACCTTCTCGGAAGTGTCTTGCACGCCGCCGACATTGGCGCGCAAGTGTACCCGGTTGACGTCGCGTGGGAGTGGTACATTTACTAGATGGAAATATTGCAAAAGAAGCGAGTGGCATGGCATAGGTCGCGCCGGCTCGTGGAAGAGTTTGCGCTATTGGCGGCGAAAGAGCGCAGTGCGGGCATCCCCGTTGCCGTCTTCCGCGCGCATTTGGAAACAGACAAGGACATTGCGACGTTGCAGCTCAACTTTATCAACTACATTGTCACGCCGCTCTGGACGCTGCTCATGGAGCTCTTCCCCGCCGCCAAGGTGCTCAAGACGAACCTCGACTGCAATCGCATGTACTTTCAGCACGACATCGCCGACACGTCAGACGGTCACGGCAAGCGCCGATCACTCTGCGTGACGCCAACGCTGTCCCTTGTTCCGAGCCATCGCCTCGCCAAGCGGAGCGCCACGACGCACTTTACCGAGCAAGCCTGCCACGTCATCACCGAGACGCTAATACAGCCGTCCAAGTCCGACTACAAGCGCAATTAATCGACAATAGACACCGTCTCTGAACTCGACTGACCCGACTGTAAAGGCGACGTGACCATATTTTACCAAATGTACTTGCGTACGAGGACTCTAGAAAAAATTCGCAACGTCAGACATGTTGCATCGCACCGAGATGCACGCGTGGGCCTGCATCCTGAGCCTCGTACGGGCTCTCCGATCCCAGTACTCACCGCTGACGAGGTGTCGTAGACTGGGTTTTGCCTCGTCTCGAATGCGTGGGTCGACACCAACGCGCGAGATCGCTTGGTGGCGGGGACAGCGCCGGCGCTCGCGACGTTTGCGTTGGCTCTTCTGCGCGTCACGGGGCGCTGCTATAACGGTGTGACACACGTACGTCTCTCTTGGCGATTGCGATGGACGTACGCGCTTGTGTAGTTTGCTTTGGCCTATCCCATCGCGCTCTCTCAGCTTCTTTCGCTCCTGCAGTCGTCGTACCGCTTCGCGCTCGTCGGTTGCTGCTGTGATGCAGCTGCGTGGTATCACTCTTTGTCATGTGCTACTCGTCGATACCGACGTTGTGCTAGTCGCTTGGACCCGGCGCTCTTTGCACCGTCTCAGTGCGGTGCCGCGTGCTCGCTGTACATTTGAATGAATTAGCTCGTCGCTAACCCAGAATATCTCTAGACACGGCGTCCGATTACAGCATTTTGTCGGCTCGCTCTTCTCGTCCAGCGCGCTCGTGCGTCCAGAGAAATGGGTTTCATCGTTGATACGATCGTGTAGGCACTGCTGCAATGGCTCGAAGACACTCGCGACCACCAACCTACGGCGTTCGTCGTTCAGTATAACCCGAGCGAGATGCGGGTTCACGTCACCGACGCAGTACGCGGCACGCACGACTGATATATATCACTGGTGCTGAGACTGTCCATACATGTATGTAAACTCCAAGGCGCATTGGAGCACGACACATTCTATGTGTTAAGAATATAGGTCGACCAGATCGTCAGGTTGATGCAATATGGTCGTGACGTGGCATGGCTGTGGTGCTGAGGCCGATACGACTTGTTAGGCGAATTCGAGCGAGGTGTGTGCACGGCATACAAATCACGAGTCAAAACGATGGTTGCCAGAGTAATAGCCAATCACATCGCTCGCTTTCCCGAAACCGTCGCCGAATTCGCACCACTGGGTCCGTTGCGAATGCATTGTATTTCATACAAAGCGCAAGACAAGATAAAAACGCAGAATTCCAGGATTCTCAATTCTGGATTCTCAATTCTGGATTCTCAATTCGCAATGCCAAGGCAACAACAGGGTACCAAGATTTCGCAACGAGCCGGCCTCGCATCATGCTCTGCCTCCTTGCCGTGTCCCTCGTCTCCGCCGCCATCAGCGCCGCCGACGTCTACATGACCCTGCGCGCCCAGCGAGCCGCCACTGCCAGCGCACGCGTCGAGGAAGCGCCGGCGACCGACGTCGCCGCAAACGACAGCGACCTCGACGACGGCGCCACGAAGCTTGTGCACAAGTCGGCGCCCATGGACATCCCGACGCCTACATCGACGCTGGACATGACGGGCAACTACGACTCGGACGAC